>NW_011889297.1:1712014-1741212 GCF_000151845.1 Pteropus vampyrus | reverse complement strand
CTCCTCCTCCTCCTTTTTTTTGCAACACAAAAGAGTGGGGCATTTTCTCAACTGTGGTTGCTTTTTTGGAGCCCAGGGCTCAGATAAAGTTCAATGTTGTCAAGCGTTTAGTTTA
Source organism: Pteropus vampyrus (assembly GCF_000151845.1). Taxonomy (NCBI): domain Eukaryota; kingdom Metazoa; phylum Chordata; class Mammalia; order Chiroptera; family Pteropodidae; genus Pteropus; species Pteropus vampyrus. The sequence continues at coordinate 1,741,097 of NW_011889297.1, read as the reverse complement.
GGGCCTAGCCCCAGGTAGTCATTCAACAAGGCTTTCTTTTCCTCCCTTCTTCTAATGTACAGTATGATGTGGGAGTTCAGAAAAGAACCTGAAAGATTTACTCTGCTTGGGAGAAATGGATTTGACAAAAGATCCCAAATATTAAAGAATGAATAGTGGTTTGCCAAAAAGAAGAAGAAAGAAAAGCATTCTAAATATCTCTAATATAATATACAAAGACATAGAGGCTCATAAGAGGTTTGTGTACTCAGAGATTAGCTGTAACTTCAGTGTGGTGCAGGGAGTAAACAGACATGAGGTAGATTTGAGTCAAATTGTAAAAATCCTTGAAAAGTCATTTAATACCATTTCAGGAAAACAGTCCAGGAATTTATGATTCTAATAAGATGAGGTTCTAGTTTATGAAACTCTTTCTCTGTTGTGTAAGGCATGAAGGCAGGGAGAACAGTTAGGCACGTAGTTTATGGTCCAGAGAGGACGAAGGCCTGAACTAGAGCAGCGGCCATGAGGATGTCAATAAGACTGATTAAAAAGATAAGTACAATTTACTGGACATATTATGTAATTGTGAGGATGGGAAGCATGAGGCGAAGGAGGGAGTGGGATAGTGAAAGATGATAATGTTAATAACTATATAGGCTAATATTTCAAGTGCTTACAATGTGTCATGCATGGTTCTAAGAGCTCTATAATTATCTCTTTTAATCCATACAATAGTCCTATAAGTACTTTTTTTTCTCTATTTTCAGATGAAGAAAATAAAGCATGGAGAAAAATAGCTTGCTCTTATTTTCACACATAGTAAGTAGTAATGCCAAAGTCCAAGCCCATGCTGTCAGAATTCAGAGACTGAAGTTTGGATAGTGTTGCCATTTAGTGAGATAGAAGGGTATAGAAGGGGTGTCAGATTTATGGGGAAAGTATTTTAGTTTTGGACAGGTCAATATTGAGTGCAGGAGGCAGTTGATTAAATGGATTTGGATCTCCAGAGAGAGATTAGAACCAGAGTTGGAGACTTGAAGGGCATCAATATATAGGTATGTACTCAGTAGGGGTCTCAAAACTGCCTTAGGTGAATGAGATGCACAAAAGTAGGGCTGGAGAGTTAGAGGGAGGGGAATAGTGAAATAAACAAGGGGAAGCAGTAGCTCGAAGACACGTTTGATCAACTTCAAGATTTCATAGGCAATACCTTAGACCTGGAGAATGTTTATTTAATCTAAACCCACTGGATTCTTGAGTGTGTGCCAGGATGAATTTCATACTGCCTATGGTAGGCTGAAGAAATCACACCCCCACTACCAAAAGACATCTACATCATAATTCCTGGAACCTGTGAATTCTACTTTATATGGTAAAATAAATAAAAGTAAACAATGCTACTTTATTAGGTAAAGTAAATTAAATATAAATTTAATTGCAAATATAATTAAAATTCTTGAAATGGGGAGATTATCCTGGATTATCCAGTTGGGACCTGTATGCAATCACAAGTAGTAGCCTGTATGCAATCACAAGTAGTAGACAGAGGGTGAGAGAGAACTTACATACAGAGAGGAAAGATGAAGTAAAGACAGATCAGAGAGACATTTGAAGATGCTAGCCTTTGGAGTGATGTGGCTGCAAGATAAAGAATGCCAGTAGCTACCAGAAGCTGGAAAAGACAAGAAATGGATTCTCCCCTAGAGCAGCCAGAGGGACTATAGTCCTACCAACACCTTGAATTCAGCCAAATAATATCGATTTTGGACTTCTGACTTCCAAAACTGTAAGATAATAAATTTCTGTTGTAAAAGCCACCAAATTTGAAAAAAAAATGGCATAAATGATAGTAGCTTTGTTCATTCCTCTTGCAATCAAATCAAAGTTGTGACAGAAACACAGAGCAAACAACAAGCAAAGTCACCTGGGATCCAGATGAACAGAAGCACTACAACTGGAGAGAGAAATAACTAATCAACCTGCAATGGTAGAAGGTAGGAGGGAGTGAAGACATGAGGCTGCCAGGTCAGGAGGGGCTGAGTGGGACAGAGGTTACGGCAGCAGCAGCCAGCAGCTGAGGATGCCTTTTAAAGGTGCCGTGTCCACAACCGAACTTCCGTGGTGACCAACTCGCTTACTCTGAGCACCAGTGCCGGGTAGGTTGCTGTGGGCAATGGGGTGAGGGGAAACCAAGGACTTACAGGAGGACACTGAGTTGTCAGAGTGAGGGCCAAGGGCGAGGCTTTCCTGCGCAGAAGGGCCGGTGGTATCTATTGTTTCTCTGTTGAGCCTTTCCCCCTACCAGCGTGCCAGACACAGCGCCGCCATAGCTGTGACGTCATCACTGGATAACAGAGGTCGCTCTGCCCAGAGGATTCCCTGAAACTCCACCTCCTCCAACTTGCGGCCCCACCCAGGCTACTTCCAGTTGTGTCTTAGGTGAATTCTGTGAAACTTGCTGAACAGCGCCAAAACTCACACTGGTGGCGGTTGGCCTCGGTTTCTGGTGTGGTTTCTTGAGGCAACTATAAGCACAGCATCTGTGGATTGCTTGCTGAATCTTAACAGGTGGCCCTGGAGGGGTACGGGCTAGGGCTAAACTTGGCCTGCAGCTGGACTCCTCTCAGAACTGTGCCACTGGACACCTACTACACAAAGCCACGCTAATTAGACCGGGAGACTTAGGATCTTTGCTTAGTACATAGAAACAGACACAGAAAGGTAGCCAAAATGGGAAGACACAGAAGCAGAAACCATATGAGAGAACAGAACAGAGATCCAGGAATAATGGGGTCTAATGTAATCTAACAGATGCAGAGTTCAAAACACTGGTTATAAAGGTGCTCAATGAACTTAGGGGAAGAGTAGGTGAACTCAGTGAGAATTTTAGCAAAGAGATTTAAAAAAACATAAAAATGGAAATGGAAATGATAAAAGGGAACCAATAGAAATGAAGAACACATTATCTGAGATGAAGAGTATATTAGAAGGAATTAACACACTTTATCCAGTAATCCTTAATTCTCAATAGGTCTCAGGCCTCATTTGCCACATATTAGACACAGTACTTTAGTTATGTGCTTTGGTCAAGTGTTTTTGGAACACATGGAATAGGGAGACCTTCAGCTTCATGGAGAAGGGAAAGGATAGAGGTCTTTACCTGGAAATCACTGTCCATAATTAGCTTATAAACCCCCAAAATGTTAATGAGAGTCCTGCAGACATGACAGCTTCTCTGACTGGACTGGATCTTGAGGGTTCATATGAGCCATCTCCCTGTCTTTCCCTGCACAGAGCCAAGATCCTGAAGGTGAAAGGGCATCTGGTTTCTGGCAGACACTTGGCTTACTGGGTGGCATGACTACTCAGGGCAGAGTAACCGCCATTCAAGAACCACCGGCAGACTGCATGTTAGGAGAATCTGGTTGGAGAAAGCAACATATATGGAGAATGGATTGGAATTTGTTGCCCTAAAGTGAAAAAGAGCCTACTCACAGCAATGCTGTTAAGATTGCTAGCAACAGTTCTCTCTCCAGTGTTAGTTCGGAAAACAACTTCTGTGAGGATTGGGACAGTCTTGAACACATTTTAGGCAACCTATAGAATCACAAGAGCTTCATAAAATTGCTTTCCCCTCAGAACTCCAGAATTCCAAGGAATTATTCAGGAAAACTATACCTTTGTGGATGTTGAAACCAACATAGCAGTGGAATGCTGGCTGAGTAAACTACAATTTTCAGCTATGGAAGAGAACCTAGAGATCACACATTTTAAGCCCTTCACTGTACAGATATGAAAACCCAGCAGATTTTTCGACCCAACTTTAGATATTAGATATTTGCTCTGTAGTCTTGCTTCAGTGTCCATAATGTTTTACTGGGTCAGGTGCTGGCTGATTCGTGGCAATGAAAACATAAGCACATTTCCAGTACACATGACAATCACAATTCCTCCCATGTCCGCCAGGGGGCACAAACTAAAATTCCTCCTGCTGTCCAGACACAGCCCCAGGTGGCAGGGGAAACCAGGAAATTAGTGGAACCTTGAGCCTGAACGCTTGCAGCTGGTACGTTTGCTTTGAGAAAAGAACACTTCCGGCCGGCGAGGCTGTAACCCCAACTTGTGGTTTGGTCGTCCCCTAGCTATCACATTCTGATTTGCCACGCTAATGCCGGGAGGCGGACTTGCGTCGGGGTCACGCTCTCCCATTGGCTGCTGGCGCGGCGGCGGTTTGGAGTGAGGCTTGCACGTTGACTGAAAGCTGTGTGGAGTGGCGCGACACAAGGCTTGGCGTTTAGCCCAGTTTCTGGTGGGAAAACGGGGCCGGGTCAGGTCTGGGTCCCCGGGGTATGGATCGCGTGTGTAGTGCGTGGTGCGGGAAGTGTGTCAAAGAGAAAGGGTTGTCGCCACTCTGGGCCCAGCGCATCGTGGTCGCCTGGCTCAGTAGGGCCGAGTGGGATCAGGTGACGGTATATCTATTCTGTGACGACCATAAATTGCAGCGGTATGCGCTGAATCGCATCACGGTGTGGAGGAGCAGGTAAGGCAACAGGCTCCGCCCTCCTGCCTGGATGGCATCTCACCTCTTCCTTTGTGGAATTCCTATAAGGCCTTATTCTCCAGTCTTCCCCAGAATTACCCCTTGGTACCCCTATGAGTGGTTTGGGCGTTGCCTCTCTCTCAACTGCCTGGGGGCAAGTCGCAGCCAAGCTCTTGTACTAATCCCGTTTGCAGAAAGGGGGTGTGTCTCAGCAAGCCTCTTGTCAAATCTGAGTTTATACCCTTATCCTCATCTTGGGGAAGGTGCTGGAAGGACCACTGTGGCTGAGCCAGGGCTTGAGGAGTAGGTTAGTACCCCAGGGTGGAATTCTGATTTGAATTAGGGAGATTTGGGGTGACTTGCCTGCAAAACCATGTTTGAATGGGGCACTGCAGTACAGTTGGTAAGATCGACTTGGGAGCAGACAAGGGATAAGGGTCTTCTCTAACAAAATGAGTTGAGGATTTCACGGTGAAAGAAAGGGGCATGTCCACACTGCGTTGCTGGTTGATTGTGTTAGATGTCTCGTGTGTAACCTAGCCAGCCACTCATACCCATTGGATTCCAAGAATATCACCCTTCCTCTTCCTACCTTCTTGATTTGTGGCTGTTCCTGTACTGTTGAGCCAATATATCTTTGGAATAACCTACAGCAACCTAGGTTCTGAGGTGGAGGGTGGACTAGTGTAAGGGACCTTTATGATGGTGCTGGACTGTGGCCCTTTAGGTTAGGCAACGAACTCCCCCTGGCAGTGGCTTCTACTGCTGACCTGGTACGCTGTAAGCTCATGGATGCAACTGGTGGCTTGGGCACTGATGAACTCAGACTGCTCTATGGCATGGCGTTGGTCAGGTAAGACCTACATGGGTAGCGTGGAGGGTGGTTTGGGGGATAGGGAAGGGGAGGGGGTAGCATATGATAATTGAATCTTGGCTTCAGGTGTTACCTGAAGCAAAAATGACTGTATTTCCTGCTTATGGGTTACCCTGCGAGTGCTTGACTTGACAGCTTTTGTTACTGCCTGTCAACACACATTCCTCTTTTTCTTTTCCTGAGAGCCTTTTGTCTTCCATTTTTCTCCCCTTCTCTTTCTTGGAATGTGGGGTGGGGGTGGTTCAGACCAAGTCATCTCTGTGGGACTCTCCCAACTTTGACAGTTTAGTTTTTTTCTTCCCGTTTAACTCTTTCACGCAGAGGAACTTTCCTGAACGGTTCAATGTCCCTGGCCATGATTTAATGTGGATTTTCCAACTTTACCCCATACCACCCTTTCCTCTTTTCTCCATGGACACTGAAAGGTTACTGAGTTATGGAAGTGGAGACATGGGCTGGGAATTCCTGACTTAAAGGGACTCAGAGTGGTTCTAGCTCTCTCAAGTACATTGGGAAAAAAGCTGCTACTGAGTTTTCTCATCTGTCAAAGTCTTTGCTCATCTCATCCTATACCCTTTGTCTGTTGGGAGGTCCTCCCTAGCTGTTCTTACCTTCTCCGTTGTTTACCTGTGCTCCCCATATCATTCAACATAGTATTATGTTTTAGCATTTATAACAGTATGTTCTAGCATAATATGCTATATTGTGTTATAACTATCCTAGACTGAATTCTTCAAGGTCAGAGCAGTGTCTTATTCATCTGTATGGATGGCTTCAGAACAGGGCAGACTCTCAGTAAATGTTGGACTGGATGAAACCATTCGTGCTCTGGCTGACACTAACCATAAGAACAGGAGAGAATAGTCAGTGGAGCGGTTGTGGAAATGTAAGGTGTCAGTAACTCAGCAAGGTGTTTTGAAGCCCCACTGATTTGAATAAAAGAGTTACTTGGGCTGTGCCACTTATTTTTCCCCCAACCCTAGGTTTGTGAATCTTATCTCGGAGAGGAAGACAAAGTCTGTCAGGCTTCCCCTCAAGTTCCTGGCTCAGGAGGTGCGTATGATAAAGTGGTCTTGTTCAATTCTCTCTCCCCAGGAGGGCTCACTAAATGGGGCATGTGATGATGTGGACACATAGTCACACTAGCTTATCCCACCACTACCAGCCAAGCCCAGCAAGAACCCCAGAGCCTCAGCCTCCAGCTTGAAAGAAGCAGATTTGCTCCCTTGCTCATGGCTGCTATCTTCAGTGGGCTTGGCCTGCCCAGTTTGCTGGGAGTGGCTCAGTGAAGCTGAGGTGCTCAAATGAAATGCATTACTGGGTGGGGACACTAAAGAGGTGGCAGTTACAGTGCCTGCCCTCTAGGAGCTGACAGTCTGAGGGAGGAGACAAGCTCAGCCAAGCAGCATGAAAATGCCAGGTATTCCTGCCTTGAGTGAGTAGTATGTGAGGTGTGTAGAGTCTAGGAGGGCAGGCTGGTTCTCAGTAGTCAAGAAACACTTCCTGGGAGGGGTTCGGGACAGGAGGACAGAGGGAGGGAGGGAGGGAGGAGGGGTAAAGATACCCAGGGAAAGGGACTAGTACAGACAAGGCTGAAGGAGGCTGGAGACGTGATTGTTAATGCTCATTCACAGAAATCTCTTTCTTGGAGGAGTGTGGTTGATTGAGGAGAGACAAGTATCTTTTCTGATTTTCAAGATTACCTTTTCAGAGCAGTAAAAAGAATCAAGAGACCTGATTTCTTATCTTGACTCAGCCACTAAGACCAGAACCTCCTCTCAGGACCTCAGTTTCTCTATTTGCAAAATGAGGGGAGGCCAGGTTAACTCATCTCTGTGGTCCCCTCCAGCTTTAATAATATTTACTAATGTCTGCACTCCCACCCTCCCCCACAATCAGGTGAACATTCCAGATTGGATTGTTGAACTTCGCCATGAGTTGACCCACAAGAAAATGCCCCATATAAATGACTGCCGCAGAGGTGAGTCCCCAGGGAGTGTATCACAGTTAAGCCCAGGGGCCTGGGTTGGGTGGCACTGTGGGTAGGAGAGGGAGAAGAGTCTCCCTAGGGTCATAGCCAAGACTAGGGTGAGGCAAGTGAGGCACTCGCCTTGGGCACAAACTTTAAGGGGAAATCAAAAGTTCAGTAATCAAGATAGATAACATTTTAATGTGGAAAAACCCATGATGAACAAAATACCAAAATTTTAAACGAAGACAGGATTAGCGTTACTGAATTCTTTTGCTTTAGGCTCCAATATAGGTTGGCAGGGCACTGTTCTGATCCTATTTGATATCTCGATTACTGAGTTTTTTGGCATTCCCTTAAATTTTGTGTCTGAAGAAGTGATGAGTAGGAGGTGGGTTGAGAGGTATGAGCCATCAAGTATCATGAACCCAGGGGTTCTCTGGATACCCCATTCCAACTAAGAATCCCTGATTCAGCCTAGCCTGTTTGTGTTGGAGAAACTAAGATCTAGAAAAGGGAAAAGACTTGGCCAAAGCCATGTAACTAACTAGTGGGGCTATCCTTTTTCTCTTACTTGCCAGCCCTGTGCCATTTTTGGCATCCTGTCTCTAAGCCTGGTATTTTTTTTTTCTAGGAAAGGTACTACTAAGCAGGAGAAAGCAAAGAACAGGGATAACCTAGAGCAGGAGGGGCTTCTATGTCCACTTCTGGATATTTGAGATTTGTTCTTTCTTGGAGCCAAGCCGCTTCTCTAGGGCCTTCCCACAGTTCTTGCAAAATGATTTGCTAGATGCTGCTTGCCAGCGGCTGCTTTATGATACTGCCTTCTTTCCTCCTCTCCTTTAGGCTGCTATTTTGTCCTGGGTTGGCTCCAGAAAACCTACTGGTCCCGCCAACTGGAGAACAGCCTGAGAGAGACCTGGGAGTTGGAGGAGGACAAGGAAGAGACAGATGAAGATGACCAAGAGGAAGAAAAGAATATTGTTGTTGATGACATCACAAAACAGAGACCAGAGCCTAAGGATGAGAGGAAAGGTGCAGAACTGGATGCCAGGGCTGATGGAGACAGCAAAGACAACAAAGAGGTTGATGCGCGTTTGGAAAAGGCTCGGAGACATAAAGAGCTATATGGTAGGTGTCCTTGAGTGAATAGAGAGAGGCCCATGAGCCTGGAAGACTCAGGCTTAGGATTGACACTGGTTATTTCCCTGGCTCAGCATTTCCTCTGGGGTTATGGTGAGTCTTAGTTTAAAAGAATTACTGTCACAAACTATCTTCCTTAAGCCCTGTGAAGTGGGAGAGGCGAGGATTCTCATTACTCAAGAAATGAGGTGAGAGAGACTCAGAATCCCATCAGGAGAAGGGGCTGAGGTGGCTGCCCTATCTATTTTCCTCTTCTCTTTTCAGAAAGAGCCCGAGAACTGCTGGTATCATATGAAGAAGAGCAGTTTAAGGTAAGAAAGTGCCCTTGACTCGATGTGTTCTCACCTGCCCCAGCCATTTCTTCCTTCTTGCCAGCTACCCGAGAGAAGTTCTGAGAAGGAATTTGAAAGAAAAGTGGCAAAGCTTGAGGGAACTTCTCAGAAAGAGAAAGGGGGGAACTAGGAAGGAGACAAGAGGAGCAGAGTCCAGTTGGCTGATTCTCCACACCGATGGAAGGGAGCAGATGACGGAAGTTTGTGGATAATCTGTTCCACTGGGTGGTAGGGAATAACGGCATAGTTGGTTGCATAGCCCTGCAGTACTGCAGCTGATCAGCAGATGGTGCCTAGGAACTTTCCTAGATCAGGTGAACTTGAGGGGCTGCTGTTATTAGCAGGAAAGGGAGGTAGCTTAGAAACCATTTAGCTCAACCCTTCCTTTTCACAGATGAGGAAATTGAAGCCATGGATAAGTGAAGGGACTGGCCCAAGGTCACATGTGCAGTTAGTGATAGAACCAGGATTAGAACTTGGGTCTCCTGATTCTCTTTCTTCCATAACCCATTGCTTCCTCTCACCCCTTGGCCTAAGGGTCTCTGCCCAACTCCAACCAAATGCCCCCACTGATTGCTCAGTATTGGAGTATCTGGTGATTGGGAGCCATAGGTAATTTGGGGGCAGGGGGAGGAGGAGGAAGAGGAGAAAGTCTGGCATTTGAGGGTCAGGATATTTTTAGTTGCAGGGCTAATAGGGGAGTCATGGGCCCACCTCTTCATGCCCTGCCCTGTCCCCTGAAGGGAGGTGCTGAGAGGTCCTATGGGAAGGGATCCTGGAGGGGTTGGGGCGGGTTGACTGGCTGAGTCAGCCTTCTCATGGGACCCTCTTTGCTGGCAGGTGCTGGAGAAATTTAGGCATTTACCTCCGGCCATTAAGGCGTGGAATAACCTGTCCCCACCTGTAGAATGCATCCTGGCAGAGCTCAAGGGCATTACATGGGAGAACAGGTGTGTAACTAGGTAATCAGGGGCTGCCTACTCTCTAGGGTAGAGTGTAGCAGCCTCACTGAAATCAGTTTCCATGTCCCAGCTTGCCAACCTCTGCTGTAGGAAATTGCAGGGATAATCCTGATTCCCCATAGGGTGACCCTGCATTCTGCATGACCCTTTTACCCTGGCCCTGCCAGCTACCAGGTGGGGCTTGCCAACTCTGAATCACTAAAATGGCTGGAGGCAGGAATGTCTCCTGTCATCCATCCCCTAGCTAGGTTTGTTCCTCTCTATCCAGTGGTATGTGGAGCTATTGGCAACTAGGAAAAACCCTTAATCCTTACAGCCTTGCTGCCCAGCCCTTGTCTAAGTTCGAAGTAAAAGATAATGGCAGGCACTGCTGGTCTTTTCTTTTGAAATGCTATTGAAGAATATCAGCATTCCCTGGATAGTCATGGTCGGGAGAATAGGAGGGGCCTTCCCAGGGCCTGCCTCTTCAAAAGACTAAGTGCCTCCTTCCTCGATATGGCTGTGAGCCTTCTTTTACCTCCTCCCGACATAGTGCTCAGTTCAATCCAAAGCAGTCAAACAATGTCTATCCATTCCTTTCTTCCTTAGCTCTTGCAGGCTTGCTACCTAAATTTGGCTGGGAAGGGCTTTGGGGAACCTTCCATTGAGAACCTATAGAGGCAATGCTAGACATTTCCAGCTAGAGAGACGTTGGAAGGAATCTGGGATGGAGCAGAGTATAGAAAGGTGGTGTACAGGTGGCAGAGTGGGCTTGGGTAGGAGCCTGCAGTGTGGGTTGGGGTTGCCCCTGGAATCTTCTTCACTCCCAGGATACTACTAGGTCCAAAGGTGTTTTATCAATGTATGCCCAGCCTAGGCTTCGTTACTGCACCCATCAGCAAAGGAGTATCCCCCTCTGTAGTTGGGAAAACTATCCTTGTGCCCCTGTATAGTATCTGCTTGGTTGTGCTGAGCCGGCAGCTGACTGGCTGCTTTAAGTGCTCTTCTTGGGTACTGACGTGAGGAAATGGGAGATGGCTAGGAGGATAGACAACTCTTTCCTCCTTGAGCCTGGTGGAGGGAGGGATCTGAGCATGACAGTTCTCCAGATATTGAGACACCTTGGGAGCATTTGTTCCCCCTCTAGGCCTATTCAGCTGGGAGAGCAACTCTTGGAGAACTCCTAGCTCTGGAGGAGACAGCTGGCTGTTGCTGGTTTCAGTTTGAGCTGGATGGGGATGAAGAATTACTCCTATAGCCTACATGTTCAACCTCTATTACTTCTGGGCTCTTGGGGTCCTTAGGAATAAGGATCACATTTGGTTTAGCAATCGAGTCCCCAAAGTTTCTGTTTCTCAGATCTGAAAGAGAGCAACTGGTGAGAAGGGGAGGGATAGAAGACTGGAGGATTGTCAAGAGAAACTGAGCAGGAACTAAAGTCTAAAAGCCCTTGATCCTGTGTCCCCAGGCATTTAACTCCATTGTGGGCTTGAGACTTTTCTCCATCTGTGCTTTCAAGCTTGTTTAGCTGCTGCCGCTTTCATTATGGGCCTTAGATATGCTTGGTAAATGCTTATTCGAAACCCACTGATCCAAGTCTCTGGCCTAGCCCATGCCCTAGGAAGCTGAGGCCTGAAAACTTACCTTTCTTTTTCCCCATGCTGCTTTGACCACTTGAGCCAGAGGCATTAGCTGCCTTAGGGGTGGGTTGAGGAGTAGGAGAGGATCTTCTGCCTGCTTCAGTTTGCTTGATTGAGTGTCCTCTTGCTCCAGGGAAGCTGTGCTGGATGCTTTTCTGGATGATGGCTTTCTCATCCCCACATTTGAGCAGTTGGCGGCTTTGCAGATAGAGTATGAAGGTAGGGTCCTGGGGGCTCACTGCAGCCTAGGGTATTGTGACTTTTGGGCAAGAGCACCAAGGGTGGGCTGGGTGGCCCTGGGCTGGGGGGCAAGGGCTGTTTCCTGCCATTCCATAACCTCTGGAAGCCCCTCTGGGCTGAGCAGGACAGGGAACCTCACTGATAAGCCCTTGCTGGGCTTTCCTTAGGAGGTCTGAAATTGGGTGGGGTGGGGTGGGGTAGGGTGGGGTGTGGTGGGGTGGAGAGTCTTAATGCCATTATTGTGCTGTGTTAATTGTGATTTAGCTACTTGCTAGAGAGCTAGAACAGCAGAACTGGAAGGGCCTTGTGAGGTCATCTAGTCCAACATCCTCATGTTACAGATGGACAGACTGAGGTCCAGAAAGGGGAAGGTACTGACCCAGAGTCACACAGTGAGTTATTGACAAAGCTGAAGCTAGAACCAGAACTCTTTTTCTTTTATACTCTGTTTTGAGTCAGTTGTTCATTGCCAGATACTAACTAGTTTTTCTCCTCGCTGTTCTACTCTCCTCTTTCCTCTTGTTCTGTGGTGGCAACTCTGTTTTTGTTGTTGGTGGGGCCTCCTCTCTTTTTCCTTCTCCCCTCCTCCTGTTTTCCCCTTCTCTCCCTCCCTCCTTTCCTCTCCCTCCCTTTTCCTGTCTCCCCTTGGCCACCCCTCCCTTTTCTCTTTCAATGGGTGTCCCTTGCAACCAGAAAACATGGACTTCAATGATGTCCTGGTGCCAAAGCCATTCTCTCAATTCTGGCAGCCCTTGCTCAGGGGCCTGCACTCCCAGACCTTCACGCAGTCCCTGCTAGAGAGGATGCTCTCCGAGCTGCCAGCCTTGGGGAACAGCGGGATCCGGCCCACCTACATCCTCAGATGGACCGTTGAACTGATCGTGGCTAACACCAAGACTGGTGAGGGAGACTAGCCCTAGTCCCAGGGCTTAATGCAGCCCAGACAAGAGCATCTTCCACTATCCTCAGCTCGGCTGAATAGCACCAGGTGGACACATCCCTTGTTAAAGGTTTAGGTTCGCCTAAGAGGGCCCTGTGGAAGCAGTGGACAAATCTCTCTCCACCTTTCTCATCTCAGAGGCAACTAAATTGGGCTGGGGGCAAAGGGCCCTGAATGCTTTGAACAATTGGGAGGTATAGAGTGGGGAGCCTGGGGGAATGGGGAGGGACAGAGCCAAGCTTTTCAAAGTGAAAGGTTGGATGGCAGGTTTACTGGTTCCTTCTCCTCAGGCACTCTCTTCTCTCTCAGGACGGAATGCCCGCCGATTTTCTGCACACCAGTGGGAAGCGAGAAAGAGCTGGAGGCTATTCAACTGCTCTGCCTCCCTTGACTGGCCCCAGGTGGTTGAGTCCTGCTTGGGCTCACCTTGCTGGGCCAGCCCCCAACTCCTTCAGCTGTAAGTCTCTTGAATTCCATCTGGTAAGAGGGTGAGGCCCTGCAGGCCTCAGGGCCACGCAACCCTAGAAGCAGAGTTAGATGGGCCCTTGGAGGGACACCTTAGTCCTGTCTCCTTCCTACTAACTGATGGGAGAACTGAGTCCCAGAGAGGGGAGGGGTAGGGTATTCTTGCCTAAGATCACACAACTTAAGACCTGGCTGAACTGAGTCCAATGTGAGAATGGATGACACAACTCCCTTAGAGTGCTTAGCACAGTGGCCTGTACAGAGTAAGTGCACAATAAATGGTAGCTGCTGTTTATTATTGAACCCAGTCTTCTGACTCTAAGCCCAGTGCTGTTTCCTCTGTTATCTTCCCAAAGTATACCTCTCATAGGTGCTCAGCAACCTTCAGTGGCTCTCTATTGCCTTCCTGATGATGTCTAGGCTTCTTAGCCTGACATTCAAAGATCTTTCTGATTCCGCCCCAACCCATCATGGTAACTGTACCTCCTGTGATTCCCCTTTACCCAACCCCGCCCTGGGCACTGTGGTTCAAACTGAATATTGCACTGGTTCCTGTAAATACCTGTGGTTGTCTCCCTTTCCTTTTCTCTGTCATTTCCTCACCCCTAGCCCCTTCTCTCATACTCATGGAAGGCTTTAACACCCTATTCTCTTTCTGCTTCCTGGAGCAATATCTGTTTCATTTGAGTGACCCATCTGACACTGCAGTTCCTCAACTCCAGTGACCTTCATTCTCCACAACACTCAGCAACCCATTTCTACACTCAGAGCTGTTCCATCTCTGAAAGCTGACATCCCAGCATCCCACTCGATAACCACCACCTCTTGTCCCTTCAGCCCCCACCCTCACATCCCATAGCATTTGCTCTTTGCCTGCATCTAGACCTCCATCCCTCCATTTCCTACCTCCCTCAACCTTGCTTCCCCTCAATCCTGTCTGTGGTTGATCACTTCAGCCACTCATCAGCACCCTTGGCTCTGCCCATCCTTTGTCGTATCTGACTTGCAAACCCCCAAGCTGGGATTGATCCCCACTCTGCTTCCCCCACTCCTCAGCCCGAGGAGCTGAGCTCTGCTGGAGAAAACCACATAGCCCTGCGGATTGCTGCCACTGCAGAGGTATGATTTTTAATCTTGGGCCAGGCCTCAGTTCTGCTTATCTGAACTTTTACTTGTTTTCTGCCCACTTTCCCATTTCCTGACTGTTCTAAACCCTTACCACTCACCTCAAGCCCCTCCCCCTTTCCCATTTCACCCTAGCTTCCTCGAGCACATGGAGGCATCCAGCAGGGCCCCCTCGACCCAAGGTCCAGTCCTCGTGAACTGATCTGCGGCTACATTCAACCTTCTCGCCAGTCTCAGGATGAGGTGGTCTTGCCCCACCTCAGAGCCTGCTCCTCCACCTGTGCTCTGGAGCCACCTCTGCCAGCATCGCTGGGGCCTCATCCCAGCCTCTCCCTTGCTCTACTGGCTCTTGCTCTTCAACCTATGAACGTGCCTGAGTTTTTCTCATCTTAAAACAAAACAGCAATAACAACAACACAAGTAAAATCTTTGACCCTGCATCCCTCTGTTGGGTTATCACCAGCTTATCACTCCTTCCTCTCCCATCAAAACATTTCAAAAGAGTAATCTGCACTCAACAATCTCGATTTCCTCACTACCCTCTTATACCTCAACCTGCCACAATTTGGTGTTCACACCCAGAGCTGCTTTGACCTAATTACCAAATCCAGTGGGCCCTTGTCCGTTGCTGTGTCTGCTGCATTGATGCTGTTTGCCACTCCCCCCTTGAAATGCCTGTGCTTTTTTTTTACTAGCTCCTATAAAGTGCCGAGGCCCAAATCTCTTTATCTAGCCCAGACCTTTCCCTCAAGATCAACCTCCTATATTTAACAGTATGTCAGACATCTCCCCTTGGGTGACCCACAAGCACCTTACTGTGACCAAAATAGAATTGGTCATCTCACTCCCCACCTCAACCCCAAAGTGGTCTTCCTCCTCTGCTCCCTATCTCACTTGGTGCAGGCACCATCTACCTTGTCCTGTTGACTCTCTCAAGTACTTCCCAAATCTGAGATTTTGTGTTGCCATGTCTACTTCCCTAGTGTCTCCTTCCCTCTATCAGACTAAGCTTTTCAAGGACAAGGGCTCTGCATTAGCCATCTGCGCCCCAGCATACTATACAAGTCCAGGCCCCAAACAGGCCTCAGTAAATATTGTTGAACTAAACTATACTCTGCTGTCTCATTGCCAGCAGTGCTATCTTTGGTGGGAGAGCTGACTCCATGCCTGGGGAATGAATGAAATGGGAGTCTGGATGCCAAGACTCTCTTAGTTCCCTGATTCCCCCATAGAGTCAGAGAGTCTTTCTTGAGCCCTGATGCCATTTGGGGCACAGTAGTAGCTTGTAAGAGAAAACCATAGCCTCATAGACAAAGTCAGCCAGGGCAAGACCTGGAGATGGGACAGAACCAAACAGCCATATCGCCAGATGTGTGTGCTCTAGACTAAAGTGATATGGATGGGTGGGAAATGGGGAGGAGAACTAAAAAGGCCTGGAGGGGTCAGGAAAGCATCACAGATGAAGTATTTAAGCAATTCGAGCACAAAAAAAGAATAAAGTTTCAAAGCCAGAACACGGCATGTGTATGTAATGGGGGGAGGGAGTGAAAAATGCAGCATGAAGAGGTTTGGTTAGGTGGCCTTCAAGGTACTTTCCAATCCTAAGTGCCTGCAGAGTGGAAGCTGCTGGTCTTGGAGAAGTCTGGACCACAGAGATCTTCTCCCAACCCAAGCATACCAGAGGGATGCGACACATGCCAGCAGTAACAGCGGCTCACTTGGGTACGGTTCCTTGTGCACAGATCCTACTTTTTCCAGATAATCAGTGAATCTAGTCCTAATTACCCCATTACAAAGAATGGGAAACAAGATTTCCCCAGGTATTATGCTATAAGTCAGTAGCGAGTCTGCAAGTCAGTGCTAGGGCCAAAATCCAGATATCCTGCCCTTACTCCTGTGCTCTTCCTACAGTGTTCCATTAGATCGCAGTATTGCAAAAAGCATGTATTATTAGGCACATATAAAACTTGGCTTTTGTTTTCCCCAGCATAGTGCTGTGTTTTTTTATAGAAATTATTTCAGTTGACGCAGCAGTCTTTGGAGGTGGAAGTATAATACCCTTTTTGACAGATAAGAAAGACATTGAGGCTCTGAGGAGTGAAGTGACTTATCCAAAAGTCATATGGTTTGTTGATGATGGGGCAGGGATTTTGGTCCAGCTCTTGTGAGTCCAAAGTCCCCTTTCTTTCCACCAACCTGACTGTTCCCGGCAAACCCGAGGAAGGAGATGCATTTTAAGATTCGTATCACCCCTGCACTTCAGTGGTCAGACTACACAGCTCAAGATAGCAAGTGGGTAGTAACTAACAGTGGTGATATGGCATCTTGCCAATGTCAAGTGCCTGGGAATATTTATTACTAATCATACTAATGGACCACAGTGAGAGGGAAAAGTTTCTCTCTGGCTTTTCTTCTAATAAGGCTGGAAGCTTTTCAGGAGCTTCTCTGAGCCAGCCAATATCAATTCAATTTGACCCAGTATCCTCTTGGAATATGAAATTAGCGCTGCAGAGAGGGTCTCCCAGTGGAGTCACTAGCTCCCAGTCCTGCCCCCAGCAACCAGCAGCCAGTGACCAGGTGCAAGTCTGCCTGTGGGGCCGAGAGAACAGCCCCATGAGAATATATGGTCCTTCCATGAATGGCCCACAGATCAAACTCGATACACCTGGAAGACACTATCCATCTCTCCACCCCACCCACACCTCTATCAGTGACCAGGGGCCGGCTAGGTGCCCGGTTCTGTGTGAAGCTCTGCAAGGGGTGCTCACCCTCTTCTTCCCCAGAAGCTCTCCTTCCCAGCGGCTCTGTATCTGTTGGTGGGTTTGCTGTTAGCACTGTCCTTTGTGTGCACCATGTCATCATCTTTAACTCTCCTCTGCCTGACTCCTGCCATCCAGTTTTCAAGCCCTGCTCTCTGTCTGTCTGTCTATCTGTCCTTCACAGCTTCTCTCCCTCCCATCTCCACTGCCAGTGCCCTAGGTCAGCCCTCACCAACTCTCCCTGGTCTCCCTGCCTCCAGGCTGCCACATCCAGGCCATCCTCCATGTGGCCATTCTCCACATGACACCATGGTGATCTTCAGAAATGCAGCCTTCACCTGTGCCCAGTCATCAGATGATCCCCTCTGCCCAAAACACACACACTTAACCTTTGCAGCCTGCTCTTCCTCCCACAGCCCCTCAGCACAGCCCTTCCCCTTGAGCCAGGCTCTGTTACCACACGTACACAGCACAGTGTGCTCGCTCTTGTCTGCACAAAGCCTTCCCTTGATCTCTCCTGCTGTCCTTGTGCTCCTGCCTCTCCAAGCTCCCCAAGTGCCCGAGCTCCGCAGTGCTCATCTGGCTTCCCTCCCACATCCTGCTTTGTCTTGTCAACTGCTGCTTTTTTTTTTTTCTTTTTCTCCATTCCAGGCTGGGCTGTAGTTGTTCCCAGAAAGGGATCATACTTGTTCCATGCAGAAGGAGCCCAGCACACTTCCAGGCATATCTTTGGAGCTCAGGACAGATTGCTCAGCTAGGCCAGAGGAAGAGAGGACCTGCCATTCTCATGTCCAGCCCTGAAGACCTTTTGACTAGTTTGTGTATTTACATAGCATTTTAGTACAGATTAATAATAGCTATCATTTATTGCATGCCCACTATGTGCCAAGCACTGTGCCAGGCATTCTATAAGTCAGGTGCCATTATTGTCCTCATTTTACTGAGAATAGAAGTGAGCCATAGAGGTGAATCACAGAGCTTGTTCAGGGTCCATGGTCTTGTTTCTGTGTTCTGTCTGCTCTACTGCACTGCCTTTCACAGGCAGGTCTGGAATCTCAGAGACAAAAATTCAAACCGTGGAGCATTGGGTATGAAGTGACTTGAGATTTTGAGTCTTTTTTACCCCATCCCTCCCTTTGCTCAGCATCTTCAAAGCCATGGAGCAGGTCTTGCCAAACGAGGAGCAGGAGAAACTACTGCGCATCTGTTCCATTTATACCCAGAGTGGAAA
Source organism: Pteropus vampyrus (assembly GCF_000151845.1). Taxonomy (NCBI): domain Eukaryota; kingdom Metazoa; phylum Chordata; class Mammalia; order Chiroptera; family Pteropodidae; genus Pteropus; species Pteropus vampyrus. The sequence goes on along the minus strand of NW_011889297.1, from coordinate 1,722,916 downwards.
AAACAGTCTGGTGCAGGAGGGCTCAGAGGCCTCCCCCATTGGGAAGTCTGCGTACACACTGGACAGCCTGTATTGGAGCTTCAAACCAGCCGACTCCAGCTCGGTGCCTGAAGGAGAAGCCCAGCAGCAGGAGGAGCAGGGCAGCCTTAATGATGTCAAGAAAGATGAGAAAGAGGAGAAAGAGGTCATGGAAGACCAGGTGGAAGAGGGGGAAGAGGAGGAGGAAGAGGAAAATAATGACTGGAAGAAGTGGGAGGAGGAAAAGGGTGAAGATGATGATGAAGATGAAGATGATGAAGATGAGGAGGAGGAAGAGGAAGACAGAATGCAGGTGGAACCTTTCTCTACAGTGGAGGAGTCCCCCTCTGCTGAGAATGTCAGGCTCCTGGCCCAGAAAAGAGGAGCTTTGCAGGGCTCTGCATGGCAAGTTAGTTCAGGTAAAAAGCCTGATATCCAATTTCTCTCCATACCAATCTGCTCTCTCTGGCTGGCTCTTGAGGCTTCCCTTCACTCTAGAGAAGAGTTGGAAAGTAGCAGGAGGTAGTCTGCGTGAGACAAGCCTTGGAGGCAGCCTGGTATATGGATGATGGCTAGCTTCCCTTCCCCCTTAGGACAGAGCGTATAACTGCCAGGGACCTGAGCACTGTCATGCTGCCAGCTGCTTCATGCAAAGAGCACATTCAGAGGGTATGGTGTGGGTGCGGGGCCTGCACAGCAAAACAGGAAAAAGAGCTAAGAGTTGGACATATGTTTGATTCTGCATGTTTTTCATGTGCAGTGATGCAGGGGCAGCAAAACAGAACAGTACTTTCTGTGTATATATGAATGTGTATGTACACATGGAGGCTGGGTGGTGATGAGACAGGATTTTGCTGTGTGTATGAAAAAGAAAGAACCCAGGGGCGTTAAGTCAGAGGAAGTGGAAGTAAGATCAGAAGAGTGAAAATAAGGACTGACATGGATTTCAGATGAGCATACAAGTTAGTGAGACAAAGCTGGGATGGCTCAGAGAGAGTTGGGTGATAACAAAGTGGGGGAACATGAATGTGTTCCTCCTGACGGTAGTCTTTTGAGTACCCTCATTTAGGTTTGGGAGCAAGAACCTTAGGGCAGGGCAACCCCAAAGGATGAACAGTCTGGCCTGTGTGCGTGGGCATATTGTATGCATACACACTTACATGTGGGGCACAGCCTATGTGATGGAGCCTGAGGGAGGGGAAACAGCTGGGACTGGGTGTGGTGTAGGGTGGGCATGGTGGGGAACAATAGGGAGAGGGAGGAGACAGGGAAGGAACTTAGGGTGGAAAGTGTAGCCTTTGTCCTTATGTGGATGTGTATGGAAGGGTTGGGGCATAAAGACTGAGTGCTAGGAGTAAGGAAACGTGTGTACGTGTGTGTGTGAGAGAGAGAGAGAGAGAGAGAGAGAGAGAATGAGAATGGGTATGTGCCTACACATGCTGGGCAAACCAAAAATCTCTTAGGGCAAGGACATTCGTGTTTGTGGGTCTTTGTAAATATTGAAAGTTAGGGGCATTGACACAGACACAATGTGTGTGGAGGGGAGAGAGTAGGGGCTGTGAAGTCATTGCGAAGTCACTGTACATGCATCTGTGCATACATGCACCCATAGTCATGTATGTTTTTGAAAGAGGAGGCAGGGTTGCCGAGGCCCATGGGGGCCAGGAAGTATGTATATGAGGGACAGAAGGAGGAGTAATGAGGTGGGGGTATATGGAAAGGTGTGAGAACAGGCAGTGAGACAGCCATCCAGAGATTGCCTGTGTGTATCCATGCCATTACTGAAGGAACATGTACAAGAATATCAGGCTAGAGAGATGGGCAGTGATGTAGACAGGGTAGTGGATGTTGGTGATGGGGAGGGAAGGTGATCAGGTCAGTGACATGGGGGAAGTGATCCTGTGTATGCACCTATCTTTGTATGTACAGGGCAGTGCAGGGCATCAAGACAGGCACAACTTCCCACCTGTAAAAGAGCCAAGGGTGAGGAAATAGGGAGGCAGAAGAATAGGCTTTCCTGAGGGACTTCTATCGGTAACATAAAAAGTTAGTCCAGGGTTGATATTTCCTAGAATGTGTTATGACAGGGAGAAGTCTTAGGTACCAGGAAAAAACAGGAGGCCAGAAACTGTCTCCTTGGAGAAGCTCATCAGTGAAGGCTTCAAATGAAAACATTGGATATACTGGTGTAAGGATGGGGACAGGGATTTAGTATAATACTGTGGAGGGTGTTTAAGTGATAGAACAGAGTGAGTGGAGAGTGCCTAACATAGTCCATTCTCAAATGGAGTATCTGGGGGATGGGGGTGGTAAGGAGTGTTTTGTGACTGTGGAAAGACTAGGACATCAAAACCTTTCCCTCTCCCTTTTGCCTTTGCTTCCTCTGTGTGCGCACATATGTGGGGATGCAGTGACATTAAGATTCCTGGGTTGTGTGCCTGTGAATGAGCAATGTAGGAGGCAGGGAGTGAAACTGAGAACTTTCTTTTAACAGAGGGCTTGTTCTTTGTGCTTTTGTGTACACTTAGGTGGTGGGGTGGGGGTATGCAGGGAGACAGTCCCTCTCTAAAGAAGGGATGTTCTTTCTGTGTGTAGCAGAGGGCAATAAGGCCCTGAAGTGGGCAGGGGGAGCATAATATCTCTGAGAGTGAGTCTACCTTGAGGTAGTACGTGGGTATGTGTGTAAATCTGTCAAGACAAGTTGACTAAAAAATGGCATTGCATTCAAACATGTCAGGGAGTTTACATATACATATGTAGGAAATATAGATCTTTCAGAGACTCTGAGGTATCTGTGGGTTTGGGGAGGAGGTGTGGTGGGAATTCTGAGGCATCCACACTCTCCAGGACATATATTTGTGTGGAAATAGGGGTGAGGGTGAGAGTGAGAGGTTGAGGTAGTGATACAGCCAGGTATGAAGCAGATATCATTGTCTGTGTCTGTATGGGGACATGTTTGGGGACATGAGAGAAGGGTGGAGAGGAATAAAAGTGTCTGGAGTTCTGTGGATGGTGTGTAGGTGAGTTGTGGTAGTGGTGTGTATGAACATATAGAGGAGAAGAAGGACCATAAAGAGTATGTGGGGAAATGGGGAAGGGGTGGGGAGTAATAAGGTAGAGGAGCTCAGGAGAGTGCTACAGAGAGGAGTGAAATTGGAGATACATAGAGCCCATGCCCTGTGGAGGTGGGCCTGAGAACTAGTTAATCAATCCACTCTTGTCTCCTCCCTTTGCTCCACAGAAGATGTACGGTGGGACACCTTTCCCTTGGGCCGAATGCCAGGTCAGACTGAGGACCCAGCAGAGCTTATGCTGGAGAATTATGAAACCATGTATCTCTTGGACCAACCTGTGTTAGAGCAGCGGCTGGAACCCCCAACATGCAAGATGGGGTGAGTGCTCGTGGCGGCAAGGTTCCTCAGCCTGTTCTCTGACTCCTGCTGGATGGAGGGAGGGAGGGAACAAGGGAAGCGGGGAGGAAGGGTGGGAGGGAGTGAGTGAGGGAGGGAGGAAGGAAGAAGACACAAAGTGGGGTGGGTGGAGGAGGTATCTGTCCCCATTCAGGGCCTAAATAAGTGAAGTATAAGCTCCAGTCCCTGGCTGGGCCCTTGCCAGGACTCCTAGCCCCTAGTGGGGGGTGCCAGTGAGGCAGCCATGCAGAACTGGCTTGGTACTCCTCTTGGATTCCATCCGCTTTGTGTCTGTGTGTGAGTGTATATGTATGTGTGCATGTGTATTTTGGGAGGAGAGAGTTCCATAACTTTCAACAGAATCTCTAAAGCAGCGGTCCCCAACCTTTTTGGCACCAGGGACCGGTGCTACTATGAGAATCTAATGCCTGATGATCTGAGGAGGAGCTGAGGCGGTGATGCTAGCGCTGGGGAGCGGCTGCAAATACAGATGAAGCTTCGCTCGGTCGCCGGCCACTCACCTCCTGCTTTGTGGCCCAGTTCCTAACAAGCAAAGGACTGGTACCGGTCCACAGCCCGGAGGTTGGGGACCCTTGCTCTAAAGGGTCTACCACTCCCAAAAGATCAATAACAGATGCTCTAATCCAACTTCCTCATGTTCCTGAGGAGAAAACTGAGCCCCAGAAAGGGGAAGAGATTTGTCCAAAGGTGCACAGAATAATCGGTAGGCCTTCGCACACTGTCCAGGTATCTTTGTAGCAAGGCCTGCACAGAGCTTCAAGTTCTCCCTCAAAACTCACCTCTGGATCACAGGTGTGAGAGCTCTTGGGTTATCAGGGAGCCTCAGGAACCAAGCAGCCCTTACTGAAGAGGGCTCTGCTGGTAACACAAATGAGCCTGTCCAGGGGTCCTGTACATTCTGGAATGTGGGGCCATTGTAACTAGGAGAATCCTGTGTGTAACCAGTGAGGGACTTCTGTGGGACTCTGAAACTGATAGTGTATCCCTATTTTACCTGTCTACTCCCTGGGAGATGAGCCTCTCTTCCTCTGGACATTTGGGGGAAGGGGCTATAGAACCCAGAGGCCCAGCAGCAGGCCAGGCCCAAGGCAGTGCTATGGACTCTATCCAAGGTCAGGGGGCAGCAGGCTTCTTGGAGAGAAGAGGAAGCAGCTGGGGAAGCCAGGTGGTGTGTAGTTGGGAGTGGGGCCCACACATCTGAGATACCGGCACCTTCTCTCCCCTTGGATAAAGGTTGGCTTGATGAACACCAGAGTATCAAAGGTGAAGTGTGGGCAGGTGCTGCTCTTAAATCTGGAAGGAAGCTGATTTTGCCCAGCTCCCACACCCCCTGTATTAGGGAGGCTTCCTCCCCTAGAGCACACATTCTCACCCCTGCTCCTTGTCTCAGCTCAAGCCTGGACTAGGCTTTGTGCCTTAAGCAAGTCCCTTTTCATCTCTGGGCCTCAGTTCCCTTATCTGTAAGATGGTGTGCGGGGGCGGGGGGAGGGAGAGGATGGGAGGGAATTAGATTTATAAGGGTTTTTTCAGCTGCAGTAGTGTAACCATGGATCTGCCTGCGAGGAAGGATGATGGCTTTGCTCTCAGCTGTCACTCCCATCTACCTGGAAGGACCTTTGACCTGCAGTAAGCAGGGAAAGCAAGAGTGTTCTGAACAGGACCAGAGAAGGAGAAGGGGCAGTGTCTCCTGAGAGCAATCTTGAAATCCTGGGTTGGGAGCTGGGTCTAGCCCTGCAGCCTAAGACTGGCCTTGGGCTTCTTAATCAGCTGTTGGGTGTGGGAGGGATCCAGCCCTGGGTCCTCTGGGCCCCCAAGGTCTAGGGCCTTGGAAGAAGGCCTGTTAAGGCAGCCACTTTCAATATCTTCCTGTGGGTGAGATGGTGCAGGTCTCCCTCTCCTACCTCAACCCAAATAGCTCTGCTTTAATCTGGTTTATATACTGGGGCTCTGCATAAAGTCCTACTTGAAAAGTTCTACTTCTTCCCACTCTCCCTCAACTGAGGGAAGAGCAGAGTCACCATGGGGGCCCATCTGAGGTAGTTTCTCAGATTTGTTCTAGTCTCTTTCTAAAGCCAGGCAGGAAGGTGGGCCCTTTCCATAGACACACATGCATCAAGCACCCTTAGTCTTTCCAGAGCCTAAAATTGCTTTCTTCCCTGACTGACCCCCACCCTCTCCACAGCACCCTGGGTCTGAGCTGTGGCAACTGCAGTGGCAACTGCAGCAGCGACAACAGCAACTTGGAGGGCCTCCTCTGGAGCCAAGGCCAACTGCATGGTCTCAAAACTGGCCTGCAGCTCTTCTGATACCCGCCCTGTGCCATCTATTCTTGGGCAGCAGTCCTCGCCCCCCGACCCCACAGTGCACCTGATGTTCCATGAAACAACCTGGGAGACGTCCTGAATCAGCCGCATCAGCTCAGCTTTCACTATGATAGAATTTTAATCATGCTTTGTTTTTTGTTTTGTTCTTTTTGAAAAAAAAATAAACAGGCAACTATTGTTTTGGTGTTTCTGAGATGAAGTGGTGTGTGCTGAGGCAGACCAATGTAGTTCTCTCTTTATTCTGGGGGCTCTAGAGAAGGTGAGATCATAACAGGGCTTTGAGTGGGAGCTGGGGCCTGAGGCCCCTTGGGCTCACTGCCCCTGATTGTTTCTACTACCAGGTTTCACTTATACATTCTTCCTGACTCAAAACATTTTTGCTCCACTCTGCTGTAGAGTAGGGCCAGCTCACTCAGAAACATCAGACCCCAGAAGAGAGGCATTGCTGGCCAGAGTCCAGCCAGCATCAGGGGAATCTGCTCAGAACCTCTCAGACAGTGGGAAGATCCAGGCCTTCCAGGTGTTACCCAGCAGGCTTCTGAGTCATTTCCCTGCCTACCCTCCTTGGGCATCAAACAGCAGTTAAAAGCCGATGAGAAACCTTTCTTTGTTACTTTCCCACTCCTTTGGCCTAGAAGAGATAGAGGGGACTTCTCCACAGTAGGCACTGGAGCCAGAGAAATACCTTAGAGACTGACCCAGAGCTCCTCTATGGTCACCCAATTGACTCAGACTCTGAGTGACTACTTTGTGTCTGCCCTGAGCTTCCAAGAGATAGGGATGGATAAAACATGTTCTCACCCCTCAGATCCCTCTGCCTGGTGAGAAAAGACAATGTCACCAATTATGATAACCCGATGCCTCTGCTAAGTGCCTCAGCAAAGCTCTAGTGTGCCACAAGTTCTTTGTTTTTTTTTTTTTTTTCGGTGCTATTTCCAGTGTGGTGGTTGACTGATGTCAAGTCTGGCTACAGTATCCCTTGTCTCCACTCTGGGGAGAGTAGCTGGGTAAGACAGTGGGCATCTCTGGGGTCAAGTTTGCGAACAGAAATAGAACCAGACAACATTTTAGCCAAGAACCTGATCCAAGAAGTGGTTAAGCCAAGGAATTATGGAGAGGGCTAATACTATGAAAATGCCAAGGAGGAATTTAGTGGAAATGTCATGCCAGAGCTTTTAACTTGAGTTAGGACCCTTGGGGAGTCCTCAACACCTTTTAAAGGGTATCCTGAATATAATCTTTTCTAGAGCTGGTCCACAGATCAAATCCAATTATCAAAGGAATCGATGAGCCCACCAGCCCAACAGTTAAGATTTCCTGTCCTGTGTGGACCCAAGCATTAGCCATGAGCAAAGCAGTCTCCTGCACTGATTAATATGAAGTCTGTTTCCTCTCCTGCCACAAGAGGACATGCTGTCTTTTTGCATCCTGGAATGTCAGAGCTAAAGGAGCACTCAGGAGCATCTAGGCCACATCTAGTCAAGGGATTTGCAAAAGTATTCTGGGATAACTCAGTACTTGTTCCATGGGAAGATGGGTGCTATAAGCTCTACCACCTCTTTAGAGCAGCCTGGATTTTATCTATTGTGTATATTTGGTATCATACATAGGATCTTTTATCTTTTTGCAAAATGAGTTTTTGCTGCTAAAAAAAAGTTTTGAAATCATAGTTTTAGTTTAGCCCCCTTATTTCATGCATTGAGACACTGCGGTAGACAAAAAGAAGGGATTTGTCCAAGGGTAAAGAACACGTTAATAGCTCGGTGTAGATCCATATTTCTTGCAACCACAGCATCACCTGGGTGCTTGTTAGAAATGCAAATGTTGAACCCTACTCAGTAACTGAATCAGGGAGGTTGACAGTGGCAGTAACCTGGTTTAACAAGCCCTTCAGGTGTTTCAGATGTATGCTAAATTTTGAGATGTACTAGTAGAGGAGAAAGCTACACAAAGAACTAGGTTCCAGGCAAGCTCCACCACTTAATGGGAGCAACCTTGGGCAGATCATGCCACAATTTCAACTGTAGAAGGAGGATAACTGTCTTACAGGCTTCTTATAAGGATCAAAAAAGATAACATATGAAAGTATTCTCTAAAGTTTATCATGCTTTGTATATATGAGTATTGTGGATTCATTCCAGGGTTGGTGGGTCTTAAATTCAGGACTCAAATCTCTATATAACCTAGGACAAAGTGCAAAGACTAGCCTAAAGATGGGGAGCAGGCTCTCTGAGCTATCTGGACTATCATTTCTAGTCCAGGTTCAGGGAGTGTAAGAGCCAAAGGTTATTGTTGGCTAGAATTCTCCTGAAACCTGGGATTTGCAAAGCCAGGTCTCTGCATGGGATGCTTCAGATGGCAGGGATGGGGTGGGTGTTGGGGTTAGGGAGGAGGGTGATGGAGGACCAGCCAGGAAGCAACCTTAACACACTGTCCTTGGACCTTTTCCTTCTGACTAGAGAACAGAGACATTAGAAAACGGCTTTCAACAGCACACATTTAACTGTGGAACAGGGTTGGGGATCAAGGGAAGGGTATAGACTATATTATTATTCAACAACAGTAATTGAGTCACCCCTTCTGAAAGTTGGTAATTCATCTTTGATGAAGAACATGACTCCTACTCTGTTTCTTGGAGGAGTCTACATGCCAACATAACAGAGTGACAAGTGCTAAAATAGAGATATTGTTCAAATTGAGTGCAAGGCCCACTGTGAGGAAGGACTAACACCGTCTGGACAAAGGTGGGGTAGCTTAATAGAGGAGGTGACATTAGCAGTGAGTCTTTAGAGTCAACAGTTTGCTAGTCAGAATAAGGAGTAGAAGGAAACTAAAAATCTGGAAAGGGTAAGATAAGAAAAGAGTACATCATGTTATGGCACCTGTGAAGGGTCCAAGGTGATTGGAACATGGGTTATATGAAGAAAATGTAGGTCTTGAGGCCAAAGAAGTAAGCTAAAGAGGGATATGGTCAAACTAGTAGTTTTTCCTCCCAGGATTAGGGAGAGGCATGGAACATTGAATTGTCCTTTTTCGGGGATTCTAACTAATCTTATTACTCCCCCTACCTTCATGCTGCCACTGCTCTCCAAGAAAGTCTTTTTTAAAGTTAAATGTATTGAGATAACATTGGTTAATAATATAAGTTTCAGGTATACAATTTTATAACAAGGAAAATCTTTATTAATTTATAAGTATACTTCATTCCCTCACTAGAGTGCAAGTTCCAGAAGACAGGAACTGTTTCTTCTTGTTTGGTCTCTCTCTAGCCCAATACAGGCCACGTTCCTATTTAATACTCAGTCAGAACTTGATACGGGTATGCTTGAGAAATGTGAGAGAATGCAGCAAGAGTAAAGAGACAGAAGAGGATGAGGGCAGGGAGAGATGAGTACTCTTAGTCTCAAGAAGAATGATAAAAGAAAAAAAAAACATATAGTCTCAGATTCAGGAATAGCCTCCCAAAGGCTCCTAGGTTGGGCTCCCCTGCAGCCACTGTGGCCACCTCTGCCTTTAGAATGAGACTGGCCTGGAGTGGCAAAGGTGAGGAATAGGGGATGGGGAAGGATGAGTAGGAAACTCCAGAGAGGCCTGAAGGAAGAGCAGAGACCAATGTGATAAAGGGCTCACTGGCCTGGAGCAATGAGGCCAGGGTTCCAATCCTGGCTTTGCCACTAACTCACTGTTCAACCTTGGTCAAATCTCTTCAGTTTTTGGAGTCTCAGTTCCCACACCTATAATCTGATTGTGTTGATGCAGCTGAACACTCCCTGAGTGACTTTTCTGTGAAGTGCAGGGTGCCAGGCCACTTCTAGATCTGATATTCTGGCTACGGCTCAGCAGATGATATGTCTGTGACTCTGAGGCTATTCAAGGAAGACACTATAGGTTTTTCACAGAAAGAAGCCTTGGCTCCAAGCCCTCCACCTTACTCTGACCCACCAGTGGAGGCCTGGCCCAGCCCAATCCTGTGGGAAACATCAGTTTTCTAGCATTCGGAGCTGTGTTAGCATACAAAAATGAGAGGGCATATGCTTACTGTGATAAAACTCAGACAAACTCATCTGGGGAGATCTCTCTTCTAATAGTTTATCTCAAGATGCAAGTCCCAAGGACAGAAATTCAATTTTTTAAGACCAAACTGGAGTGTGTGTATATGTAAATGTGGTATGGCTTTTGATGTTGCGGTTCTTAAAGAAACAGAGCCATTAGTGGTTAGTAGACAAATAGTTTATGCAGTAAATAAGTGTGGTTACAGTTCACTGTTGTCAATGATACAGCATATATCATGATGATAGGTGAAACAAATAGAAACCTCGTGGAGTAATAATAGCACATTCATGCTAGTAAGAAAGTATTGCAAATCATTGCACGTGCATTATAGGGGCAGACAAAACTGGAGACAGAGTATATTTTCACTCACCTCTGGTTGGCTTTATATATTTTGTCATTGAGACTTACATTATGTTTGGGTCGAACAAAAAACCCAAAGAGGTTTTATAAAAGTTTACAACCATTAAACAGTATTGTTTAATCCCACAAATGGATAAAGCAAACTACTATAGCTCAATGATTCACAAACCAGGACTAAAAATAGTCAATCTGCCTATGTATATAGCTAGCTAAAATATGATAGATATTGAATATGCTGTGTCTTTTCAAAGGCATCAACTACTTTAGACAAGCAGGTTCCCAAAATATACTGGTTTGGTTTCCAATGAGAACTAACTGTAGTGTCATTTCATTTGAAGACTATGCACTCCTCAGTTTCAGACCTGAGAAGAAGCAAACTAAGGGAAGGCAGAGAAGGGTTAGGAGACCTGAGCAGGACTCTTTGGACAGCTCAACATTACTTTCCCTGTACAGTTCCAGACCTGGTTCACAGAGTAAAACAAAGTGTATTGAAATTGTTGGTCTCAAAAAGGGCATTTGTACAATGTCCCATACTTACAGCATAGATAGAATGGTAACTGAGTGACTCTCAAAATGAATTATTTTTTTATTAGAAGAAAATCCAGTGCCAAAGGTTAATGGATATCAATGTTTGAATACCATATAAAGATAATTTATTCTAAAATAGAAAAAAAAAAAGAGATTTAGAAGTATTCTCCTGGAAACTAGCAGAGAGA
>NW_011889297.1:1644043-1711838 GCF_000151845.1 Pteropus vampyrus | reverse complement strand
TGTATATATATAGTTATTTAGAAGAAGAAAAGTTTTGTAGACTATTCCCATAAGGCATCTGTCATTCTCCTTTCCATACCTTGCACCTTAAGAGAGAGTGCAATGACTGTATGTTACTTTTGAAAAGGCTCCCTGGATTGATCATGCCACTCCAGAGTCACACTTCTTCAGGTGGAAATAAAACATAGCAACAACAAAAACAAAATCACAAAAAGAAAAACAAATCACAAATTCTATAAAATCTAAGGCTCGAACAGACACAGACTTCCTATGAGTTCAGAAACTCAGTGAGAGAATTAAAATTACAAAGCACCTCTTGCAAAATGCACTGTTTCTTGAAAACCATATAAAACACTGTGCAGTAACCCCTGCTGAGTGTTTGGAGGTAAATATCCAGAAGGGCACACACTTAGCCCCAGGAAGGAAGCTTGATTTTATTATCAAAGGAGCCAAGATAGTCCCAATGCTTTTGCTGTTTTATAATTACACACAAAATGGGAAAGTCAAGAAGTGTATGGACCTCAATATAAAGAAAATGTTTCTCTAGTAATTTCACTAAGAACCAAGTTGGATTTATGCATTCATAATTGTATGAATTGTGCTCTATTTATAGATTCTTAAAGATGATTCACTACCACTAATGTTTTTTACACAAAATTCCTTTTGCAAGGACACATTAAATTGAATAGGCTAAAGAGAACTTATTGCAATATAATGCTTGAAACTGTACACACAATAGCTGTGCACATAGAAATAAAGAGTCCTTGAAAAACTGTCTTTGTCTATAAACTACTACTGCCCTTTGGAAATAAAAGCTCCCTCACAACTCCTGGGCAACTTCCCTGTGACACACAGTGCCACAAATATCATGGTGAAAAGTTAGTGTCAAACCAAGTTTAAGGTGAGTTTTGAACATTTGTTTCTATACAATCAGAAAAAAAGGAGATACAATTTGTATCAACAAAAGGTCGTTTCTGGTTATTTGAGGCATCGCTCCTAACCGCTTTGGTTCATACACATTTTATGAGAAGAGAAGAATGACAATCATTTTTAGGAAATAATGCATATTCTGCCTTAAGAATATTTCCTGTGTTGGGAAGAGCTTACAATTTTTTGAGTACTAAACATGAACATGTTCAAGATGAATTGCAGCTGACAAGATTAATCTTGTGCTTCTCTGTAAATTGTGCAGCTAGTGGATACTGTGATGCCATTGATGATTTTGGTAGGAAGATGAACTAACTGGCACAAAGGCAGTAGAGTCATCTAAGATTGTCAGATACTCTGATTTAGACACAGCACAGGTTTAGAAGGTCTGAGAAAGTATGAAATGGTGTTTGTGTGAATCAGCAAGTGCTTCAGTGGCAACTGTCACTCTCTATGGACCTACCTGACAAAAAATACTATGCTCTGCTTTTTCTTCGGATCATATAAATATTTTGTCTTTTACTAAAGAAAATACTTTTACTTTTTAATATGTTGTGAGATGGAAAGATCAGATGGTAGGAGATGAATGTGAAGGTTAACTGAAAAGGAACATTGGCTGAGATGCAGTTTTGATCAACTAAGAGAGAGACAGAAAGCCAGAAAGCAGTATGCAAGCCATTATCAAACCACCAGAAACAACCCTGGCTACAGCCTCACATTCGGAGTGTTTCAGAGTAAGAAACATTTATAGGCAGTTTTACACCTTCTCATGAAGAAACAAAAGGCCAAGACCAGGCCTTCTCAACATTCATGAAAAACCGACCATAGAAATTAGCAAGTTCCAGCTCAAGAAATAGTGAGCCAGTCATGGTTCAAAATGTTGAACGATACAATGGATTCAAAAAAGGGGGTTCTTTTAGTGTGGCCTAAAAAAAAACAAACAACAACAACAACAACAACAAAAAAAACTACACACACACATACACACAGACAAAATGCCTCTTCTAGAGGCATTTAGCTACAAAGGTTCCCACCCTGAGCAAGATACAAGTTGCGCAAATGGTGCCACTAAATCCAAAGTCCTACCTTCTTTAGTAACACTTTTAAGAATTATCTAAGGGCAAGTGCAATCTCTTTGCGTATATTTGAAGTGCATAACTGAGCCAGCTATTAGCAAAGATGTAGCATCCCCCTTTTGGAAGCTGCCTTTTTCCATCTAGAAAATTCTCTGGTTTTGTTTTCTAAAAAATTCTGCTCCACCAATGACCGACCTTATTGCCCAAAGAGTGGATAGCAGGAGAAAGTGAACTACATGGCTGTGCACTGTTCTCCATTACTTTTCATCCCATGATGTTGAATACTGCATAGATCAGAAGTCCAAAGAGCATCCATTAGACTTCCTTGAGTGCACCTTTTGTGTTCATTCAATGCCATATGAGTTTGGCCATCTCTCCTGGGATAAGGGAAGTGGACTCTTCTAGTAAATCCCTTGGTCCTGGTCAAACTCTTCTGTGCTTGTCTAGCACACACCTAATATGCTTATCCATCAGCTACTCTGAAGAAGAAAGCTGCAGTCTGATCTCTAATTTGCTGAGGTGAAGAGACTTAAAAGCTAAGAACTGTCAATAAATGTTGACAAGTAAAAAGTGCAAAGGAAATAGAGCTAGTTTGCTCTGGTGCCTAAGGAAGTAATTGTTCAAATATCGGCATGTAATTTTACTTTCAAAACTAAGTGAAACTATAAAATGTGACATAAAATCATCAACTCATTGTGATATACAGCTGTAGACTAAGGACTGTGTACAGCCTTATAAAAGGACTGTGTACAGCCTTCTCATCACTATATAAAAGGTTATACAGAGATATACACATATCAAACTAAATACATACAGTCATACATGCAATATAATTGCTAACAATAGGTTTGAAATATAACTCTAGAAGCTTTAATGTGACCTTATAGCTTGGTTAATAAAGATATTGAATGGGCAGATATCCATGCAATAAAGTATGCATTTACTTTTAAATAGCTTTAAGTATTCCTATTAAAAATCCTAAAAGGTTAATTCAACATATGATGTGATCCTGATGCTCTCTAAATTAGATATATAGTTGATACTTCATAATATAAAATGTATGACTGAGACAACATTTGTAATGGAACCCCTTGGGGTTTCTTGCATGTAGGCCTCTCTCCCTGGGATTTGTCCTCTGTTACCTGCATGGTGCAGTGCAAAAGGGCATGAAACTTGGAGTCAGAGGACTTGGGTGTGAGTCCTGACTTGGTCATTTGCTAGCAGTGTGACCTTGGCAAGTCACTTAATCTCACTGAGCTTTATTTAGTTTCCTTGTCTAGAAAATAAGACATTAGTAAGACTTACCTCACATGGTTGTTATGCACTTCAGTGACATAAATACTCTTTAACTTGTAAAACGCAACACAAAGTTATTAGTCACTATTATCATCATATTAGTGCATTATTAGTATTAATATTCATATTCATATAAAGGAATAGGTTTTACGTCATATCAACGTGCAGCCCTAAGCTTAGAAACAATCAAGGCTGCCAATTGCTGGGCATCTGCTGTGTGGGGATTCTTCTCCATTACTGCAAGGACGATGCTGGAAGGGAAAATATTGCAGAGGTTCTTGTAGGTCTGATACTGGTGCTCTGGGATCATATGCTCCCTGGAATCATTGTGCATCCCAACCCAAGGACTTCTCCAAAGCTGCTCCATCTTTTCAGGCACACTCCGTACCATGACTGGCTCATAGCATGGTTGCATGAGGCTGTTACTCAAGGGATAGGAGTGGTAGCCATAGGAGTCAGTTGCACAGGGCAGTGGGTCCCAGCTGGCATGTTGTTCTCGGCACAGAGGAGGTCGTCTTTGCCTCATGGGGTTGCTCTCATAGAGGCGGGAGTCAGAAATGCTGTCCATTCGAGTCATCACTAGGGCACGTCCTGGCTGGGGGGTTGCCCCAGAATGGATATTAGGAGACATAGGGTAGTCTCCAGGACAGCTTGAGCATGCTCCAGTTGTTGGGTGCTGGGCATGCAGAACTAAGTGGGGGACTGAGTGCTTGAGGGGGACTTGCTTAGAATCCTCTGGGCCATAGCTCTGTGCTCGTGTTAAGGCTTCATGGTAACCATGAGGAAAAGGCTGAAGACAATTCTGCGATGCTGAGTGATGCAGCTTCAAACTCCCTTCAGGATGGGCATCAGCTACAGCCAAGTACAGGTTGTTGTAAGAGGAATAGTTGTCATTCCTGGTATGGCTCATACAGCTGTCAGGACAGAGGTTGGGATTCCTGGCATATACCCCCTGGTCTGCTTCAGCCATGTAGTACTCTCGATTATGTATGCTGTTGATGTTCAGTTTGGAGAAGTCACCTAACATTGAATAGTAGCTGTGGTCCCCCAAGGACTCAAACTTTGGGTATTGCTCAGCATAGTTAATAGGGGTCCCATGGCTGTTGGTAACCAGGATGGGGGGGTACTGCATGCTGGCCATGTGCTCCAATGAGGACTTTTGGTGGGAGAAATGAGAGGATCCTGGCACTGGGCTGCTGGCCGAACGGGTGTTGAGTGCACCCACTGCATGGCTTTTGGGGGGTGGGATTGTGGGAACACTTAGGGCAGTCAAAAGTGAGGGGACAGAGCTGGCCTCAGGCTTACGGGAAATGGACAGCCATTCCTCAGGCTCCACAGCCACAGACCGGATGCTGGGATCTGATTGGCGCTTGGGGGCCACACGCTTGACTTCTGAGGTTATCTCACCTTTGGCATTAGACAGCCCTGTGCCACACTTGGCCAGGGTGCCTTCACTCATGGTTTTCACTGTGGACAGTTTGGCACTGATGCGGAGCTCATCAGCCACCGAACGCTGGGGTTGGTTGGCCCGCTCCGGATGGTAGTATTTACACTTGTGGCCGTAGGTGCATTTTTTGCCTGAAAAATAATGCCTTGGGGTAAGACTCTCTCTCATAGTGGTGCAACTCTCTGTGCCAGAAACTGTCGTTAACAATCTGGTCACTCAGGTTAGAGTTTTACTGTTTGGGGTTAAGGCAAAAAAAAAAAAAAATTAACTTTCCATAAAGATGAGAGACGGACAACACCAAGGAGGCATCAGACACTGTGAGGGGAAAGGGAAGAGGTGGGAGTGGGATGCTGGGGAGGAAACTGCTGTGTCAAAGTTAGAAGCAGAACAGTCGAACAGTCTTTATTTTCCTACAATTCACAAATTTTCCTAGGTATGACCTGCGTGCTGAGGTGGTGTAGATAAGCAGAAGGCAGCATAGTGCAATGCAAAGAGCACAGGTTTGGAGGCTGGTCAGACCTAAGTTTCAATTCCAGCTATGTTACTTACTAGTCGTGTGACTTTGGGAAGTAACTTTACTTCCTGAAAACCAAGATGTTCCATAAACATATGATTATCGAAAAAGAGTAAACATCCAAATTAGCCTCAGACCAGGCATCCTATATTGCATGGTTAGGCTCACAAACTTTGTAACAAAGGGACTTGGGGAAGATCATGAAAGTACTCTAGAAAACTATTTTTTTAAAAAAGTAAATGAAAACAAAGTTTAGAAGCAAACTGGAAAGTACAGATCTGAAAAAAAAAAGGGGGTATTATTAGTTGACTAAGGGTGCAGTCACCTGCCTGAGAGACATGTCCTTTTTGGGGCCACACTCAATTTGGCATCATCTTTTCTGCTTCTGTAGGCCCTGTAGGGTTCTGCATTTCCCTGTCCCAGCAACGCTGCTCAGGACGGAGGCAGCTAGAACACGCATCATTTTAACAAGCGACAACTAATCTTCTCTTCAATTCTAGTTACATTTTTTTCTCATGCAGTTTCTACGACGTTTCTTTAAATCTCTAAATGAGAAGACATGAAGACACAGACTTTAACACACAGAAAGTGGACAAGCCAGAATTTTCCATTTGAAAGAGAAACCTTGAAGAGAAAAGTATTCACAGAGTCCTTATGTTTCCCTTAGTAACATTAACACTTTACAAAAAACTCAGTTTTGCACATAGGTACTCACCATAAGGGCATGGTTGCTTCTTGTGCTCGGGAACAACAGGTCTCTTTCTTAAGAAATTTTCAAGGCTTGGGCCATGGCGTCCTAAAGGATCGTCTGGAGGCATAAACCTAAAAGCAAGCAAGCAAGAGATAAATGTCTTCCTTTCTGTTCTCACTATCTCTTATCGGAAATTCATATTTTCATTACCTCTTGCCTATACTGTCACAGCCTTCTAACTGCCCTTCCAGCCTCAAGTCTATCATTTGCTAAGCCAGCAATTCTTCCCTCTGTTCCCACTTGATCACAAACACAGGATTTTTTCTGTGCATAATTTTTCTATGGGCTATACGTTTCAGCCACATTGGCATGCTTGCTGGTTTCTCCAACATGCAACCCACTTTTACATCTTTATAGACTTATCCATGATGTTCCCTTTATCTCTAATGAACTCTGTAAACTTCACTTCAAATGTCATTTTCCTATCATTTCATGTAGACAAAACAATTTAGAAAATTCTAACCATAGCACTTATCACAACACATCGTCCTTTTCTCTTTCCACTATTCTTTGAGCTTCCTAAGGGTAAGTCCTATTTCTTATTCAGACTTTTATCCCTTTGGCAGCCAGCATAGTGCATGGTACACAGCAAGTGTTCAGTAAATGTTTATTGACATGAAATGAAATCTATTCCCAGTGATAACTTGGATTTAGGCTATTCAGAGCCTACTGGAAAAAAGCATACTTGTCATTCACAAAAGAATACATCAGCAATCGCTCCTCTATAAATTTCTTCCATTCTGGCTTTTCAACTTGAAGATCTCGATAGTTATCATTGGATACAATGATGCCGTCAGAATCAAAAGCCAATTTGACTATGAACCGGTCATCGTAGCAGACAACTCTCCTGCCTTGGACCCTTCTGGATGGTGTGAAGACAAGAATCTTTTCCTTCTCCAGTTTACGTAGGATATCTTGATCTGTCAAAATATGGATTATATGCCTCAGAGTAGATATCATCTTTGAAAACTAACGGCATTATCCCCACATTACAAATATGTAAGTTGGTACCGGATGAATATTTTATTTGCCCTAACAGAGAAAGTGGACTCTATTCCTGGCCAGGGCACCAATTTGGATTGTGGCCTTTGGCAAGTCACAGTACCCTTTGAGCTTCAGTTTTCTTTTTGACAAGATGAAGGAACTAGATTCAACAACAACTAAGTTTTAAAAACTACCATGAAAAGTGAGAACTAACACTGATATCCTAGAATTATTGATGCTTGTTTTGCTCTTTGGCTGAAGCACTGGCTTCGGCTACAGAAAAACAACAACAACAACAACAACAACAAAATGGCAGTATGCTGAGGATGTGTCTGCCAGGAGGAGAGTAAGTTATCACTTTTCGGGACTTACATTTTTGCCTTCTGTGTAAAGGAAGGTCACAGCTAAGAAGAAACATTAAGTTGTAGCGTGTGAATATTGACCCCCCACCCTCCTTTTGGCCTCTTAATTGCTGGGGAAAGAAAGCTTGCAGGCTGAGCTCAATCAGGGCCAGGATCCACTCTCAGACTGAGACCGGGAACCTGTCCAGCTGCTAGCTGACAGCTCTATGACACAGCTCCAATAGCCATTCATTGGACTTTCTCATTTGCCTTATCAAGCAACAGCTGACATTCATAGGATTGAGGTCTATATGCTCTCAAATACTGTAAAGAATTAGCTTTACAATTTGTTAGTGAACGTAGTGATCCTAATTCTATTAGGGCTACATATGATTTTTGAGAACCTTGGGCACTTTTGCCTTCATGGACACCTTCTACCACAAAGAAATATTAAAAATTGCACTTAACAACTGCATTGGTATAGAGACAAATAATCAAGTTAGATATTATTATACATTCATTGTTATTATACTCAATTTTTCCTCCTGATGTTAAAAAATAAAATTAAATTAAAATATTTCTGTATTGTGGGCCTTAGGCACTGGGGCTACTATGTCTCACAAATAAGTTGGCTCTGACTGCCATGGAACTTTTATTTCTATATATTCTACCCCCTGCTTTGCAAATCTCACATCATCTCTCTAGTACACAATGAGATTCATTGTCTACCATTGTTTCTTTAGTATTTTGGAAAACTTAGTCACATTCATAACCAGATTCATCCCCCTTTAGTCTGAAGTTTACAGTCAAACAGAAAAGGAGAAAAGCATACCTTTTCTTTCTTTTTTTTTTTTCTTTTGCAATTGTGTCCTTTATTCTTTGCTGGATTGAAGTTTTCTATATTTAACTGTCATGTGGTGCAACACAACATCAGGAAAAATACACTTAAAATATACTTAATAAAATACATTTTAAGTATACTAAACAAACAGAAAAAAATAATTATCTAAATTAGGAACATAAACTTCTCCACAAGTTTTGCCTCTGGATAAGAAAAAAAAAATGTTTTATTTGAAATCATACCTGTAATTGGTGCATCAGGTCGGGACTGCTCTTTTCTCCATGCAGGCACAAATACAGTAATATCTTTATGGCCTTTATCTAGAAACCAATCCACAGCAAGTTGTATTCCTCTGCAGGAGAACTCCTCTTTATTCCCATGGCTTCAGAAAGATAGAGAGTGAAAGAAGAGAGGATTGACAACAGTAGCAAAGAAACAGTAGCAAAGAAACACTCCATCAGTATTTTTCTTAGTACTAAGACATCAACAACAGACATTTTATTACTTTTTAAAAATTTTACAGGGTTATATGTATATTTTTCTCTTTTCTTTCTTCACCCACCCCCCAACACCCCTCCCCTCTGGCAATCACCAGTTTGTTTTCTGTATCTGTGAGTCTGTTTTCATTTTGTTTGTTCATTTATTTTGTTTAGATTCCATATATAAGTGAAATCATATGGTATTTGTCTTTGCCTAATTTTTTTTCACTTAGCATAATAACATCTAGGACCATCCACGGTAAGAGTTCGTGTTTTTAATAACTGAGTGATATTCTGTTGTATATATGTACCATAACTTCTTTATCCAATCATCTATTGATGAGCACTTAGGTTGCTTCCATATCTTGGCTATTGTTAATAGCGCTGCCGTGAACATAGGAATGCATAGATCTTTATGAACTATTGTTTTGGTTTTCTTTGGATAAATACTTAGAAGTGCAATTGCTGGGTCAAAAGGTAGTTTCTAGATTTTCACCATTAAGTATAATGTTAGCTGAGGGTTTCTCGTATATGGCCTTTATAATGTTAAGGTACTTTCCTTCCATACCAATTTTGTTAAGTGTTTTGATCATAAATGGATGCTGTATCTTTTCAAAGGCTTTTACTGCATCTATTGATATGATCATATGATTCTTATTTTTAAATTTGTTTATGTGGTGTATCACATTAATCAATTTGTGTATGTTGAACCATCCCTGTGCCTCGGAATGAAGCCCACTTGATCGTGGCGTATAATCTTTATAATATGTTGCTGTATTCGGTTCACTAGTATCTTATTTAGGATTTTTACACCTGTGTTCATGAGAGATCTTGATCTGTAGTTTTCTTTTTTTGTTTTATCTTTCCCAGGTTTTGGTATCAGGGTCATATTGGTCTCATAAAATGAGTTGGGAAGTAATGCCTCCACTTTGATTTTTTGGAAGAGTTTGAGGAGAATAGGTATTAAATCTTCTTTGAATGTTTGGCAAAATGCACTGGTGAAGCCATCTGGTCCTGGTCTTTTACTTTTTTGGTAGTTTTTTAATGATTGTTTCCATTTCCATACTGCTGATCAGTCTAGTTAGATTTTCGAGTTCTTCTTGATTCAGTCTAAAAAGGTTGCATCATTCTAAGTACTGGTCCATTTCTTCTAGGTTAATAAATTTGGTGTTATATACTTTTTCATAGGATTCTTGTATGATCTTTTGTATTTCTGCAGTGTCTGTCCTCATTTCTCCTCTTTCATCTCTGATTTTGTTTATTTGTGTCCTTTGTCTTTTTTCTTTAGTGGGGCTAGCCAAGGGTTTGTCAATTTTTTTAACCTTCTCAAAGAAACAGCTCTTTGTTGCATTTATTTTTTCTACTGTTTTTTTTTTGTTTGTTTGTTTTCAATTTCACTTATTTCTGCTCTAATTTTGATTATCTCTTTCTTTCTGCTGACTTTAGGCTTAATTTGTTTTCCCTTTTCTAGTTTTTAAGATGAAGTGTTAAGTTTATCTGGGCTCATTTTCACTTTTGGAGATAGGCTTGTAATGATATGAACTTTCCTCTTATGACTGCTTTAGCCATGTCCCAAAAGTTTTGATATATTGTACTATCATTATAATTTGTTTCTGTATATCTCTTGATCTCTCTTTTTATTTCTTCTCTGGCCTAGTTATTCTTTAGTAGCATGTTGTTTAATCTCAATGTATTTGTGGTTCTTTCCGCTTTCTTTTTACAGTTGATCTCCAGCTTCAAAGCATTGTGATCAAAGAATATCATTGGTATGATTTCAACTCTCTTATATTGATTGAGGCTATCTCTATGTCTCAATGTATGTTCAATCCTTGAGAATATTTTATATGCACTAGAGAGGAATGTATAAGCAGCTGTTTTGGAATGGAAGGCTCTGTCAATGTCAAGTATATCCAGTTGGTCTAATGTGTCATTTAAGGATGTTATTTCCTTATTGATTTTATGTTTGGATGATCTGCCCATATCCAACTGTGGGTTATTTAGGTCCTGTACTCTGACAGTGTTTTTGTCTGTTTTTCTCTTTAGTTCTGTTAGTAATTACTTTATATATTTGGGGCTCCATGATTGGGAGCATTGTTATTAATAAGTGTTATGTCTTCGTAGTTCATGATTCCCTTTATCATTATGAAGTGTTTCTCAGTATCTTTCTTTATCTTTTTTTAATTGAAGTCTATTTCGTCCAGTACTAGTACCACTATTCCCACTATTCTCTGAATGTCATTTGCTTGAAACATCATTTTCCACCCTTTCACTTTGAGTCCATTTTTGTCTTTGGAACTGAGATGTGTCCCCTGGAGGCAGCATATGGTTGGGTTTTGTTTTTTGATCCAATCTGCAACTCTGTGCCTTTTTATTGGTGAGTTCAGTCCATTTACTATTTGAGTGATTATTGAAATATGAGGTCTTCTTATATCCATTTTATCTTCTGTTTTCTGGTAGCTTGGTGTTTCTATCGCTTTCTTGTCCATATGTTTCTGTTTATTTGTTTGTTTTGGTTGGGTTTTGTGGATTTTCCCTCTGGTCCTTCATGTTTTATATTATATACTTCAGTTCTGAATCTCTGGCATGTGCTTACCATTACATATGTAGAGGATAGTAATATATATATATATTTTATTCTGCGTGTGCCTTATTTCCATTTCCTTTTACAAATTTAGATCTTTGAATCTTCTCTTTTTGTGTTATTGTTGCCTCAATTTTTCCTCATGTATGCTGAACATTCATTACTATCTTGCAATAGCAAATCTCTTCTTATTTTTTAAGCTTATAATGGCCTGCTGTTAATAAGGGTTGCACTCCTTTGCTTCTATATGCCTGCTAGTAGTAGCCTTATGTACAGTTATATATATTTTTGTCATTTTGTTTTTGGTATTTTTAGTATTTCCTGTAATGCAGGACTTGTAGTGTAGAATTCCCTCAACTTTTGTATTTCTGGAAAGGACTTCATTTCTCCTTCATACCTAAAGGAGAGCTTTGCTGGATACATTATTCTTGGCTGGTAGTTTCTTTTATTTAACAGTTTGAATATTAGATTCCGCACTTTTCTGGCTTGTAAGGTTTGTGTTGAGAAGTCCAATGATAATCTAATGGGTTTTCCTTTATAGACTACTGTCTTCTTTTCCTTGGCTACTGTGAGAATTTTTTCTTCGTTATTGGTTTTTGATAATTTTAATATAATGTGTCTTGGAGAAGGCCTTTTTGGGTTGAGATCATTGAGTGTTCTGTTGACTTCTTGAATTCCGAGTTCCAGTTCATTCCTTAGATTTGGGAAATTCTATTCAACTATTTGTCTGAAAATGCTTTCTAATCCCTGCTCCTTTTCCTCCCCTTCGAGAATGCCCATTATTCTTATGTTTCCTTTCCTGATAGTATCAGCTAGTTCTTGTATTTCTCTTTTGGCATTTTTCATTCTTCAGTTTCTCTCATCTTCCTTCTGATTTATTTCTAGATTTCTGTTTTCGATATCACTGATCCTTTCCTCCATTTGGTCGACTCTATTTCCCAACTTGCTATTTCACTTTTCATCTCTTTTAGTGTGTTCTTCACCTCTAGAAGTTCGTTTTCGTTCTTTTTAAAGGTTTTAATCTCCTTGCTAAAAATCTCCTTCTGATCTAGTTGTTTTTTCAATTCCTGGAATTGTTGATATGAATTATTTTGGATCCTACTGAGTTCTTTCAGAAGTACCATTCTGAATTCTGTCATTTAAGTCACATATTTCTATGTCTTTCAGCTTATTTTCTGGAGTTTTTTTCTCTTTCTTTCTGAGCTGCCTTGTCACCATGGTTGTTCATGGTGTTTAATGGACTATTTCTCTTCCTGGATATTAATGGAAGTGTATTCTGCTTCCCCCCCACCCAGTAAGATGATTTATTATATGAAGATCTCTCTTTAGCCTGTTGCTAAGGCGCTGTTTTTCTTCTGGTTTCCAGGAGGTGGCATCTAAGCTTCTTGGATCCCTGCTTTATATAAAATGTTAATAATGCCTTTTATTCCTCGTAAATATTCAATTATGCTCACTACCTTCAGTCTCAGTCCCTGTCAGTGTTAGCGACAGTTAAGTTAGCGTTTGCTCAGATTCCCCTGGGTCTCCACGATGTTTGGTTCTGGAGTATATGGGGGCAGAGGCTCTCTGGGTTGGGGGATGGGGCCTGTGGCTGAGCCTTCCGTTTTGCAGCCGGGGCTGGTAATAATCAACTATTGCTTCTCTGCCTTCCCCACTTCTCTGCTTTCTGCCCTGATCCCTTTCTTTATATAGGTTCTCAGTCTCTTGCACTCACTCGTCGTGTCTTGGAACCCCTGTGATGCAGATGTAGGTATGTTTGATGTCTCAGAGGTCTATTAAAATTTCCTCATTTTCCCCAGCTTTATTGAAATATAATAGTCAATAATTTGCTCATATTTACATTGTACAATTCTATGAGTTTTTTTTTCAGTTACAGTTAGCATAAAATATCAGTTTCAGTTGTACAGCATAGTTTTTAAGAGCTCAGGTGTTCATTCCACTAAATCTAGTAACCATCTTTCCTCTTACACATTTATTACAATGTTGTTAACTATTTTCTTTATGCTACACTTTATATCTCCATGGCTATTTTGTAACTATCCATTTGTATTTCTTAATCCCTTTGCCCTTTTTCATCATCCCCCCAAAACTCCTCCTGTCTAGTAGCCATTAAAATATTCTTTATATCTATGAGTTCGTTTCTGTTTTGTTGTTATTGTTGTTTATTTTTTTCTTTAGATTCTGCATGTACGTGAAATCAATTGGTATTTGTCTTTCTCTATCTAACTTATTTCATTCAGTGCAATACCATCTAGGTCCATCAGGACAATATCTTTTTCCTTCCCCTTCCTTTTAGTCTGTGTGTGTCTTTTAATCTAAAGTGAGTCTCTTGTAGGCGGCATATGTAGGGGTATCGTTTTCTTACCTATTCAGCCACTCTATCTTTTAATTCTTTTCCATTTGAGGAACTTGTTGATAGATATGTAGATATTACTATTCTTTATTCCTGTTTTCGATACGTTTTTTTTTCTTCTTAAAGAAGTCCCTCCAACATTTCCTGTAATACTGGGTTAGTGTTGATCAATTCCTTTAGCTTATTTTTGTCTGAGAAGCTCTTTATCTGTCCTTAGACTCTAAATGATAGCTTTACTGGATAAAGTATTCTTGGTTGTAGGTCTTGGGTTTTCATCACGTTGAATATTTTGTGCCATATCCTTCCGTCCTACATAGTTTCTATTGAGAAATCAGCTGCCAGTCTTATGGGTGCTCCCTTGTAGGTAACTAACTACTTTTCTTTTGCTGCTTTTAAGATTTTTCTCTTTGTATTTAACTTTTGGAATTTTAATGATGATGTGTCTTGGTGTGGGCCTCTTTGGGTTCCTGGTTTTTGGGACTCTCTGAGCTTCCTGGGGTTTTTATGTCTATTTCTTTCACAAGGTTAGAGGCGTTTTCCATCATTATTTCTTCAAATAGCTTTTCCACTTCTTGTTCCCCACTCCTCCTTCAGGTACCCCTATTACACAGATGTTTTTACAATTAATTTTTCCCAAATTCTCCTTAAGTTATTATTATATTCTTGGCTTCTTTTTTTCTTGACATTCTGATTGGGTGACCTTGGCTTCCCCATTCTCTATATTGATGGTTCAATCCTCTTCTTCATTCACTCTGTTAATTCCCTCTAATATACTCATTATCTCATATAATGTGTTCTTCATTTCTGACTGGTTCCCTTTTATAATTTCTATTTCCATTTTTGTTTTTTTATCTCTTTGTTAAAGTTCTCACTGAATTCATCTACTCTTCCCTTAAGTTCATTGAATATCTTTATAACCAGTGTTTTGAATTATTCATGTTTGATTGCTTGACTCCATTATTCCTGGATCTCTGTTCTTTTCTCTCATATGGTTTCTGCTTCTTTGGCTTCCCATTTTGGCTGTCTTTCTATGTCTGTTTCTATGTACTAAACAAAGCTCTTCTTCTCCCAGTCATATTAACGTGGCTTTGTATAGTAGATGTCCAGAGGCACAGTCCTCAGAGAGGTTTAGCTTCAGGTCAAGTTTAGGCCCAGCCTGTGTCCCTCCAAGGCCACCTGTTAAGATTCATCAAGCCATCTGTGCATGCTGAGCTTATAGTTGCCTCAAGAAACCATGCCAGAAAATGAGGTCAGCTGCCACCAGTATGGGTTTTGGAGCTTGCCCTGCAAGTTGCACAGGACTCGCCAAGGACATAACTGGATGTGGCTTAGATAGGGCCTCAAGTTGGGGGAGGCAGAGTTTGAGGGAGTCCTCTGGGCAGAATGACCTCTGTTATCCAGTTTGATGACTTCTCAGCTATGGCAGCACTGTGTTCTCACACTGGGAGAGAGGAGGGCTCCACAGAGGAACAGTGGATACTACCAGCACTTGTACTTGGGAGAAAGCCTCGCCTCTGGCTGTTTCTCTGACAATTCAGCATCCCCCATAAGTCCCTGGTTCCGCTCCCCACCCCGGCAGCTGACCTGGTGCTACTGCTCAGAGGGAGCAAATCCATCACTGCAAAAGTCTGCTCATGGACACATCCCCGTTAAGAGGTGTCTGCAGCTGCCAGCTGCTGCCATAGCCTGTTTCACACTCAGCCGCTCATGCCCAGGCTTCCTCGTGTCTTCGACTTGTCCTACCTCCTCCTGTTTCAGGGTGATTTCTTATTTTGCTCCCTAATTGTAAGGCTTGTTTATCTAGATCCTGGGAGACTCTGCTTGCTGTTTGCTCTTTGTTTCCATCTCAACTTTGATGTGGTCTAAGAGCAGATGAACAATGCTTCTATCATCTACGCCATTTTGACTTCTCTCCTTCATTTTTTCGGCGTTTTTTTTTTTCTTTTGGCTGTTCTGATTGGATTTTGTTTTCTACCTTGTCTTCCAACTGGCTGATTTGATCTTCCACTTCATCCAATATACTGTTGATTCCTTTTACTGTATTCTTCATTTCAGTCATTGTATTCTTCATTTATGACTGGTTCTTTTTATTGTTTCTATGTCTTTTTTTATGCTACTATCTCTCTGTTAACGTCCTCACTGAGATCACCTATTCTCCTCCTGTGTTCATTGAGCATCCTTATAACCAATGTTTTGAACTCTGTCTCCATCCAGTAAGTTGCCTGTCTCTATTCCATTTAGTTTTTTTTGTCTCGAGTATTCTCCTGTTGTTTCATTGCAGCATGTTTCTTTGTTTTCTCATTTAATTGTCTCTCTGTGTTCATGTCTATGTATTAGAAATATTTGTTATATCTCCCAGCCTTGGCCAGATGGCTTTATGTAGTAGATGTCCTGTGTGTCTCAGTGGTGCACTCTCCCAGATCACCTGCACAGGGAGCTCTAAGTGTGTTCCTTGTGTTGGCTGTGTGTGTTCTCCTGTCATAGTTAAACTTTGATTGCTGTTAGTATGTCAGTGAATGGGGTTGATTCTCAGGCTGACTGGTTGTGGATATTGGCCATACCCACAGGGTATGAGCTGCTGTGTGGGACCTAACCCCACAGAATGGGATTTGCCCAGCAGGCTCAAGTACCTGTTGAGACCACCCTTTGGGTGTGCCACTTATGGGGCTAGTCAGGTGGTGCTCTGTTGTGTTCTGATGCCAGACTTCAGATGTGTTGGTTTTGTTGTTTCTTTAGAGGGATTCCTGTGCTGCCTTTGATTTCTTGGGGCTACCTTGTAGGAGCTACAAAGTGACCTGCAGATGGTCGCTGCCTATGTTGGATCTGGAGGCAAATGGGACAGACCATACTGCAAGCCAAGGTCAGTTACCCCAGTACTAGGTCTGGGTTGGCTTAGCAAAATGACCAGTGCACCTTAAAGCCTAAGGCTGCCTGCCAGCTGCCTGTATGACTCCACAGCTGGAAGAGCCTCTGGGTGGTATGTGAGTCAAGTGGGGAGGGGCACCAGGAAGACACAGGGTGGAGTAGGCTGATCCCACCTAGCCAGTGCAGCTTCAGAACTGGCTGCATGAGGTGAGGGTTCAAGTCAAGCAAGATGGCACCCACCTGTAAACTGCCCCGGAATGGGGCTTGACAAAGGAGTAATGGCATTGTCCCTCCAACCTTTGCCCTGGTGCCACACAACTCAGTCTTTCTCTGTACATCTCTTGCTCTTCCCAAGTTGGTGACCCACTGAAACCCATGGTGAGTGCCTATAAGTGAGTGAGTCTGTGCACGGGCCCTTTAACAGGATGTCTGGGTTTTCAGACTTTTTTCCATCTCTTCCAGATGACCAGAGTCCCTATTGTTTTTTACAGTCAGATGTAGTAACTCCTCTTCTTGGAACTTGAAACTTGGGCTGGGGTGCCCCTGTGTGGGGCTAGGGTCTCTTGTTTCTTCAGCGGGGCCTGTGCAGCTGCACTCTCCCTCCTGCGGTTCAACCGCCATGCACTGTTGCGGGACCAGCTCACTTTGTGTCTCCGCTCCTTCTACTGGACTCGATATGACTTTTTCTTTATATCCTCAGATGTATGTATTATGAACAGCTAGACTTTCAGGTGGTTCTCCAAGTTATTTGTTTTATAATTTGGTTGTAATTTTAATGCGGTTGTGGAAAGAGGCAAACCCCGTTTTTCCCAGCCCACCATCTTGACCGGAACAGACATTTCATTTCTTAATAATGCCAAACATATATTTCTAAAAAGAGCAAATCAGATTCTTTTTTATTCAATCATTATAAACATTGCCATTATTATCATACCTTCATTCAAGGTCACAGATGGGTAATAACAACTCCCAATTTATAGCAGCCTTGTTGGTTATTTCCTATCACTACTTCCATTTTCTCTCTTCTCCTTCTGTTTCTACTACCACCTTCTTTTCAAAGACTCAGCTATTCTCAACAGATGAAAAAAAAAAAAAGGTGACACCAGAGGTTTAGATAAATTTATATGTGGAGGGTTAGTTGGAGATGAGTTGTAAGGACATATATTAAACTTAAAAAAATGTTGACAGCAAAAACAACACATACATAAATGCTGACTGAAAACAGTAATCGCATTTAATTAAATATAATGCACCAACAAAAATCACATTATTGAATATTTTAAGATGTGGGAAATGCTCACGATATAATGCTAAAAGAGAAAAGAAAGGATACAGACCAGTATATATAATGTAGAAATTTTGTAGAAAACAGTCTATGTATAATCTTAGAAAATAGATACATCAAAATATTAATAAAAATTGTTATTCTCTGTGACAGGGTATTAAGTGATTTATTTCTTTAATTTCATAATTCCTTCATAAATTAAGTATTCCTTTTATAATTAGGACATGATTTAAAAAGAGAAGACATTCTATCACAATTACTTGTAGGAATAAACACTGTAAGAAAACTCAAAAGCCAAACTGAATTTATTTGATTGGAAATTGGAAGAGGAAAAATTAGCAGATAAATTGAGGAGAAAAAAAAAATACATACATACATACATACATACATACATACATACATACATATACATATACATACATATATATATATATATATATGTTAAAAACTCACAAATGGTATACTTGCTTGTGGAAATTCTGATCTCTTAGCATGGGATCTGGTGCTCTGATATACATAAACCACACTAAATTACAGTAAATTCAAACAGCTTGGATGGTAAAATTGGCTTATATGCACCAATTCTATTGCAATAAATTGGATATTACCTGTCAAACAAGACTGATCAGAAGAAAAGAATCATTTTTCTAGAAGGTTAATTAAGACAATGTGATGGGGGATCTCTCTTTAGATTCCTCACTTTCTCACTGATACTCACTCAATTATAAGAGAAATTAGCTCCAATTATATTGTTCCCTTTGAGTGAGTTCATACATAATCTCAGAGGTCTCATTAATACATGTAAGATACGAGAAGATACAAATAAATGAGCACATATATGGTGTTCATTGGTGAAGAATTAACTTTGTTAAAATGGCCATACTACCCAAAACAATCTATAGATTCAGTACACTCTCTATCAAAATACCAATGACATTTTTCACAGTACTAGAACAAATAACCCCAAAATTTATATAAAACCACAAAAGACCCTGAATAGCCACAGCGATCTTGAGAAAGAAGAGCAAAGTTGAAGGTATCACTGAGTTGCCTGATAAGCAGCATGGCACTGGCATAAAAACAGAAACACAGATCAATGGAACAGAATAGAGAGCCCCCAAATAAACCCACACCTATATGGCCAATTAATCTATGACAAAAGAAGAAAGAATATACAATGGGGTAAAGACAGTCTATTTACTAAATGATGTTGGGAAAATTGCATAGATACATGCAAAAAAAATGAATCTGGACTCCCTTCTTACACCATATACAAGAATAAGCTCAAAATGGATTAAAGACTTAAATGTTAACACCTGAAACCATAAAACTCCTAGAAGAAAATATAGGCAGTAACCTTTCTGATATTGTTATTAGTATTTTTTTTCTGATATATTTCCTTGGGCAAGGGAAACAAAAGAAATATAAACAAATGAGACTACATCAAAGTAAGAGTTTTTGCACAGCAAAGGAAACCATCGACAAACGAAAAGACAACCTACTGAATGGGAGAAGATATTTGCCAATGATACATCAGATAAGGGGTTAATATCCAAAACTTATAAAGAACTCATACAATTCAACAACAAAAACAATCTAATTAAAAAATGTGCAAAGGACCTGAATAAATATTTCTCCAAAGAGGATATACAGATGGCCAATTGAAATATGTAAAGATGCTCAAAGTCACTAATCATCAGAGAAATGCAAATTAAAGACACAATGTAATATCATTTCACATCTTTCAGGATGGCTACCATCAATAAATCAGCAAACAACAAATGTTGATGAGGATGTGGAGATAAAGGAACTCTCATACACTGTTGATGGGATTGTGAATTGGTACAGCCACACTGGAAAACATTTTGGAGGTTCCTCAAAAAATTAAAAATATAACTACATTTTGACCCAGCAATTGCAATTCTGGGTATTTGTTCAAAGAAAATCAAAACACTAGTTTGTAAAGATCTATGCATCCCTATGTTCACAGCAGCACTATTCACAATAGCCAAGATATGGAAGCAACCTAACTGCTCATCAATAGATGATTGGATAAAGAAGTTATGGTACTTATATACAATGGAATACTACTCAGCTATTAAAAACATGAAATCTTACCATTTTCAATGGCATGGAGGGCCTAGAAGTTATTATGCTAAGTGAAAAAATTAGACAGAGAAAGACAAATACCATATGATTTCACTTATATATGGAATCTAAAGAACAAAATAAGTGAACAAACAAAATGAAAACAGACTCATACAGAAAACAAAATGATAGTTTCCAAATGGGAGGGGGGTTGGGGAAGCTGAATGAAAAAGGAGAAGTGATTAAGAAGTACAAATTGGTAGCTACAAAATATTTACAGGGATGTGAATTATAACATAGGAAATATAGTCACTAATACTGTAATAACTATGTATAGTGCCAGGTGAATACTAGCCTAATAGGGGGGATTGCTTCATAAATTATATGTCTAAACATTATGCTGTACACCTGAAAGTAAAATAAAATAATATTGAATGTCAACTCTAATTGAAAAATAAAATTTTTTAAAAAACCCTCAAAAAGAAAAGAAAGAGAAAGAAAGTATGCCAGTCTTACCTCATTGCCACATTACTTCCATCGATAACAACTGGCCTCAAATTGTCACTGTTATCTATTTCATCTTCAAGAGACAGTTCAGGGCTTGCAATCTCTCTGGAGTTGGGCCCCCGAGGTACTAACAGACTCAAGTTTACCTGCCCTTCCGAATCACCTTTGTTCCCAAGTCTGACAAGCTCTGCCAATACATCATTAATAAGTGATTCTGGGCCCAGCTTGTTCAGCACTGATTGAATCTGTTCCTCTGCATAGCCCAGCTTTAGAGCAAAATCCATCTTGGCTTGGTATTCCTTTTCCAGGTCAAGCTTCCCATCCTGTAGAATGCTGCTCTGCGAGAAGCTTGGACAATCTAGGCATGGTGATCTACAGAGCTGGCGGTGTGGCTTGGAGGGGATCTCCTTTTTCCTCAACTGAACATCCCCAAGTTGGCAGCTATTGTCCTTGTTGTTGCCGCTCTTAAGGTTTATCTGTTCAGGGTTGCTCTCAGAGCTCATCCACTCTTCAGAATCAGCATTGACCTGCTCCACGCTGCTCTGCTTAGGCTGCTGCTTCTCTTCCTTGGAGGCACTCTTCTTCATTTTTGGTGTCTCCACTTCAGCTGTGGCTGTCATCCCGTTCAGTGGATCTAAGACCTAATCATCTCTTTTTCTTTTTAGTCTGCTTGGAATCCACATTCAGTGGCATTTCTTTGTGGTAAGATGTGGTGGTAGTGATGGTGCTAGAGTTTATCTGTTTGGTTTGGCTATGTTTAGATGTTACCAGTTCCTATAAATGAACACATATACCACAATCATATTTAGTAAAATTCTAAAAAAGCATTTTAGAATATAGAAGTTTCTTCCTAAGAAACTACACGTGGCCTGACATTCTATATTCCTGCTCAAAATGGTTGGACTCACCTTACATTAAAAATATAGAGACTCTCTAATTCTCTAATAGTTGTAGACATAAGACTTTTATTGGTGGCAATAATACTGTAATTCCCTCCCCGCCCCCGCCCCGACACACAAAATCACAACTAAAGTTAACTGTTTATCACTACTTTGAGAAAGAGAAATATGGCATTTCAACCAGCTGCAGGAATATATAGATCTTTGAAATGACTCTTACTTTCTGCCAGGTAAATTTTTCAGATCTCACACCAGATATATCTTGCTAAAGCTGAGCTCCACTCCCAAAGAGCACAATCTCTATAGCACTACTCTTTGCAAAATATCAGGGACCTCATCTACTGGAAAAATTGGAAAACCATTAAAATTGCTTTCAAGCAATTGAAGTAGGCTAAAAGGGTAACAAATAGAGAGGTGTGCTCCGGATAAGAAAAGCATTTTGTGCACACTTACGAATTGTATCTGGAGCCTCTTTTATTTATTGTAATTGCATTTACTGTATCATAAAACAAAAGAAAAAATCAACTCAACTTGCATGAGAAATCAGAACATTTTAAGAAGAATATTAATTACAGAAGATAATCAGGGACAATTTTACTTCTAAACTTCTTCTCTTACCTACCTCATCTGTTCCTGCATGTTCTAACCAAGCCAAAGTGTTTCCTTCAGTTTGAGCCTAAGTTTCCTCAAATGTAAAATGAGGATATTGATAGTTACTTCACAGAGTAAGGATTACAATGAATAACTAAAGTGCTTAGAAAAATCAAGAGAACATGGTAGTTTCTCAATACATGTAAAGTGTGCAACAGACACTACACGGGGTTTGGTTTAAAAAAAAAGACTGTGAGGCAAGGCTGTAGACCTGTGAGCACTGATAAGCTCTTCAGATAGCAATTGTGCTTACTAATCTAAAATCAGACTATCTACGTAACCAGTGTACTAAGGTTTTCCAGTTGCACATCAATCCTATTTTACAAGCAACAAGAAAAACTGCCAATAGCTTTATCTAAGAATAATATGGATAACTGCATGCTTACTTAGAAGAGTCACATTTGGAAACATCATATGCACACAGAATTGATGACTCAGAACTAACTTTCAGACAGCATGCAATAACTTCTTTAATCATTATACTACCACTTGTGACTTCAGAATTTTCTCTTAATGATTTTAGCCAACACATAGACACCCATTTCACTTTTGCTTCCCCATTAATCTTTGTTATTCAAATTTTAAGACTATTTCCTTTATAAGTTCCACATTTACCATCTACTTTACATTTTATTCTCTTCAAAATAATTTCGAGGACATTGAGATTTCCAACACTTGCATTTATTTATTCAAAGCTCCAAAGTCACTTAAAAACAACTGTTTATAAGATTATATGCATATTTTCTTGGCAAATGAGAGGTTCTGTAAAAGACACGTTTGACCGCTCTTAGCTAGTGGACTATAGAATGTTTTTCTCCTTCTCTACTACCTGATTTTTGCTCTGTCCAAATTAGCATTTGTGTGAGTACCTTTAGCATGTTCACATAGACATACAATATCAAATTTAAACTCAGAGAAAATCCCATAACATAGGAAACCCTCATTAAAATTAGTAGTTATTATTGTAAAATCTTCATACTCAATAACCAAAAGCAGAAGAGAAATAAATAAATTGGCAGACATAAACTTCGATTTACCATTCAAATCCTTTAGCAATGAGATTCTTAAAAAAATGTTGGTTGTTTTTCTAGGACCTATGTAAGTATGTAGGTGTCATGTGGTTTTTTTGTGTGTGTTTGTTTTGATTGGTTTTGTTTTACAATGCAAACTTCTTGAGCCAAAGATAGCAGGAATGTCTTTTTATTCAAAAGAACAGTCACTGAGTGCCAGACATTGTGATAAGTCCCAGGTCTAGGAAGAGAAACCAGAACTGATCTTATCCTCAGAGAACTCACAAACTAATAAAAAATTGGCTAGAAGTGGCACTAGAAAGTGCTGAAACACAATTCTGTACAGGGTGACCATCTCAGTTATAGTCCAAAAAGAGCATTATTAATTGCTATGTCAGAAAACAGGCATAAACCAGGGATGTCCCAGGTAAGCCAGATGTATGGTTAGTTGGTCCCTCAAGTCAATTGGAAATTTCCATTGACATATAGAAGAGGAAATGTTCAATTCTGTCAGTGGAGTTGTAGACGAGGGTGGTGGTTGAAGAGATTAGGAAAGGATTCGAGAAGGATATACTATTCGAAGTCATCTTTCAACTTATTAATTATGTAAATAATTAATATTTACTTAGAGCCAACTATGTGCCAGGAAACATATTAGGGGCTGGGGGTATAAAAACAGACATGAACTCTGATTTCAAAGTGTTTATAGTGGTGGTGGTGATGAGTGGAGACAGATAGTAATCAAATACGTATATAATTCACAATTATAATCTGTGACAAGTGTTTAAGAGACAGAGAAAGACAAATATCGCATGATTCCACTTATATGTGCAATCAAAAAAAAAACCAAAAACAAATGAACGCGCAAGACAAACAAAAATAGACTCATAGAAACAAAGAATAAATTGATGGTTGCCAGAAAGGAGGAGAGTGGGAGCATGGATGAAGGTGAAAGGGAATATAGTCAATATTGTGATAACTTTGCAGAGTGACAGATAACCAGTTACTAGACTTAGTGTGGTGATCACATCGTAAAGTGTATATATATATATATATCTATATGAACTATATAGATATATATATATCTATATCATATATATATATATATGAACTATATATATATACACACACCTTACATATATATATATAAATTTATATATATATATATATAAATTTCGAATCACTATGTTGTATACTTGAAATTAATATAATATTGTATGCTAAGTATAATTTTAAAAAGTATAGGGATTTATCAGTTGAGGCTTAGAGGAAAGAGTAACAATTTGCTGGGCAGGAAAAAGATTTTAAAATTATAGATATATGAAGATTAATATGATATTTTCCCTTAGTCAATACCTCATGCCTAATATTACTGATGAGCTTCTAGGGATAAATAAAAGCATTTAGGATGGCTAAAAGAAAATAGTTACTTTTGCCCAAAAAGGAAGTGAGTATGGAAAAAGTTTCAAAGATGATGTTCTAGCAGCTACCTATGACAGGTGTTGAAAAGGGTTTCTTATCTTTCATTGTTATTGATTGAAAAAAATCACAAATGCATTGCATACTGGCATACTTTGGAAAATCACATTAGTCAGATGAAATTATAAGAGTAGATGTAATTTGTTTTAAGAGCTTTGTTAACAGAAAGCCTCATGCTATATGTACAGAGCTTGCCTATAATTTGCTTAAGAATATGATTAAGCACATGATTACAAACTTGCATTTAAATCTAAAAAAGCAGAGAAGCATTTGCAGGCAAAAGCTGCCAATAGTGACCTCAAAAATTTACACACACACACACACACACACACACACACACACAAATTATTCTTCTTAACATTTAGTCTGCTTAGTGTACTTTCTTCTTCCATCCCTCCTCCATCTTTCTATTAGGACATAGAATTCATTCATTTTGCATTTGCACAGAACGATTTACCAAGATTAATCTTCAGGTTCTACTACAAACTCCATTTCATTTTTTCTTTTTCTTTTTCCCAATGTCTTTTTTATTTTTATTTTATTTTATTTTTTTAATTTAGTTTCAAATATACAATACATTGGATACACATCTATATAGTTCATAAAACGATCACCCAAATTGCACCCTCCCTTCCCTGACCCTCCACCTAGCCAACATATTCATGCTAACTGCATTCCCTACGCCGTGCTCCCCATCCCCATGACAATCCATCAGCTACTAATTTGTACTTCTTTAGCCCTTCACCCATTCTCTCAGTCACCAAATTGTCCACTATATTTGTGAGTCTGTTCTTGATTAGTTTGTTCTTTTTATTCCTTAGATTCTGCAAATAAGTGAAATCATAGAGTGTTTATCTTTCTCTGTCTGACTTAAATACCTTCTAGGGCCATCAGAGCAATATATTTTCCCATCCCCTTCCTTTTTATATGTAGGGGTCTTGTTTTCTTATCCTTTCAGCCACTCTATCTTTTGGTTGGAGCCAAAATATGCTGTACAACAGTGGTCTCTAACCTTTTTGGCACCAGGGACCAGTGCTCATATGAGAATCTAATGTTTGATGATCTGAAGTGGAGCTGAGGCTGTGATGCTAGCACTGGGGAAAAGCTGCAAATACAGATGAAGCTTTGTTTGCTCATCCACTGTTAACCTCCTGCTGTGAGGCCTGGTTCCTAACAGGCCAAAAACTGGTGTTGGCCCAGGGTTTGGGGACCCCTGCATACAATGCCCTGTACAGAGGCAAAAAAATCTGGCCATGTCTACTGAGCCAAAATCATTGGAAGTATTCAAAAAAGCCTAGTTTGAACAATGGAGTGTATACAGTATGAAGTGTTTTAGACAAGCTCGTCTACCTGTCAATTTTTACACAACCCTTTAAAACAAATTTGGCTTTCTCTTTTTCTTTTTTAAATTTCATTATCTTCAATGCATTTTCAATATGATGCATGTCACAGCAAAAATTGTCACCACCATAATTAAGCACAACTGAGCTTATTTAAATTTTAGGATTTTGTTTCACATCTTTGTATAATTAGATGTCCTCAATTCTTGTCCCATGCTCCCATATCAAATGTTAAAGCTTTAGACAACATGTTTATAGGAAAATAATAGTCTGTTGATTTTCATCATTCATTCATCTTTCTAGGATTTCAAATACAATAGACACACAATAATTTAATTTCAAGACCTATTCTTAGGTTTTGAACCGGGGTTCGTTTTCCTGCTACCTTCTATCACCATTTATCCCTTAGGAAGGATTATATCCATAGCATATCTAAAACACTTCATATTGCATACACTCCATTGTTCAAACTAATTAAAACCACACTGGTAAATATAACCTTAATTTATATTGGATTCAATCTGCCATACCAAAACAAACAAACAAACAAACAAACAAACAAACATTTCTACTGCTCAACGTTCCAGAAGTACAAGAAAGCTGTAGGTTATATATTTACTCGTTTCTTTTTGCTATATAAAGAAGATCTGGAGAAAAATCACTTGAAATTCATGTGGGAAAGCTACATCATACACTACAGAGATGATCTCTGTTAGAGCAACTGTGTAGTGAATGTGTGTTCTCTGGTCACTAGAGATGGCTGAGGAGCTGTTATTAAGGTGGCTTCTCTAGAGAACACACCCACTTTTCAACTCATTTCTGAAGTGTCTTATCTCTTTTTTGCTCTCTTGTCCACTCTCCCCTTTTCTCGCCATCCTCTCCATTCTCTCTTTTCCTCTCTGTGCCACACACTCCTGCCCCTAAGACTCTTTTGGTCAAAAGCTATAGGAAAATGTGGCTATGTCATTCTATGCTTCCAGTAAATTGAAAAAAAAATAATGCTGTTTTATGACTTTAACAGCGAGGAACATATCTTAAGCATCTATTCAGTTAATACTGAACATGATCTTTCTTGATTCTTTCCAATTTTATTGCTTTGAATAATGAGTGGAATAGATTATACCTTATTTTATTTCTTCATATTAAATTATTAGACTAAAATAAGAAAAAACTCAATGATCAGGATGATTTTGAGGGGTAGCTGCAGTATCGCAGCTATAATGCCATCAGCTTCAGTCTGCTTAGCCCCAAAATTTCCAAAAAGAAATCCAAACTGTATTGGGAGACAAATGGAAATAGAAGGGAAAGGGGAAGTAGAACAGTGTTAGAGGTTATTAGAGTCTCATAAGTCTTAATTCTCCTTTTTTAAACCAACACATTGTTTTCATTTCCTCAGACAGTTATGTGTTGTTGTTTTTATAACAGCTGCTCTATTCTAAGTCAGCAGCACTGCACTTCTGCAGCCAGTGAAGTTCATAAGAAAGAGTTAAAAATATTTCAGAGGATTTCAGAATAAGGAATGCTTGATAATGTGATATGTTATATTAAATAATATGTCAACCTTGTTATGCCATAGGCATTTTCCTGGGAATTCCATGAGCCCAGGGTGTTGGCGAGCCTTGAAGGTTCCAAACAGGACTAAGGGAGACAAATATAGTGAAAAGCCTTCTGCATTTGGAATTGGAGTCAAGACATATGGGTTCAAATCTTCCTTCTACCATTTACAAGAGCTGTGTGACTTTATGCAGTCATCTCACCTATGAGTCTGTTTTCTCATCTAAAAAATGGGGATACTCTTATCTGTTGCTGAGAGGAGTGGTGTAAGGATCAAACAACAACATGTAGGTTGAAAGCATATTATAAACTGTAAAATCATATAAATGTAAGATATTATTGCTATTGGTTACAGCAGAGAGAGGTATGAATCACTTAATAATAAGCAGCAACAGCTGTAGTAGAATGAGAGTCAGGAAACTCAAGTGCTAGTCTCAGTTCTGCTGTGATTCTAATTGTGTGAGCTTGGACAATTTATAATACCTCCCATAGTTTCCTCATTTGTAAATTGAGAACAATGATGGCACCTACTTCATAAGAGTTTGCAAAGATTAAGTACAAAACAGATGTGAAAGCTATTTATAAACTGTAAAGTTCTATGCCAGTTGTCCATCTAACCTGTTTTCATACTTCCAGACTTGGTAGGTTGCTTCCTCATCAACTATACTGTTGAAAAATGATGTCAAACTAGTATTCTCTTGGGCTTGCATTCTTATCTTATCCAAACATTATCACTCGGAGGACATCCAAAAGCTACCCTTCCAAATTATAAAATCACTGTGCCAATTTGGATCTTTAAGTTAAAAAGTTCTATTTTTTAATGAGATAATTTTTATTTTCAAACTGTGTCATTAAATGGAGATGCAGCACATCTCAATCCGCACTTGCCATATTTATTTTTTTTAATTACTTTTTTTACTTTGGTGACATCGATTAACAAAATCCAATAAGTTTCAAGTGCACAATTCAACAGTAAGTCATATATATATATTGTGTGCTCACCACCCATAGTTAGATTTCAGTCACCACATATTTGACCCCTTTTTATTCCATCTACTTCCCCTGTCCCCCACTTCTCTCTGAACCACTAGTCCACTGTCCATGTCTATGAGTCTCTGTTTGTCATGTTTGTTTGTTGCTTTTAGATTTATATCCCACATATGACTGATATGCGGTTTTCAACTTTTTCTGTCTGGCTTATTTTGCTTAGCACGATTATCTCAAAGTCCATCCATGTTGTCGCAAATGACAATATTTCATCTCTTCTTATGGCTGAGTAATAGTCCATTGCATATATGTACCATTGCTTCTTTATCCTATCATTTATTGTAGGACACTTCAGTTGCTTCCATGTCCTGGCCACGGTGAATAATGCTACTATGAACATTGGTGTGCAAATATCTTTTTGGATAAATGTGTTCAAGTCTTTTGGGTAAATACGCAGTAGAGGGATTGCTGGATCATATGGTAGATCAATTCTTAGTTTTTTTGAGGAAACTCCATACTGTTTTCCATGGTGGTTGTACCAATTCGCAGTCCTACCAGCAGTGTATGAAAGTTGCTTTTTCTCCATATCCTCCCCATCACTTGTTATTACTTGTCCTGTTGATTATAGCCATTCCGACAGCTGTGAGATGGTATCTCATTGTGGTTTTAATTTTTCATTTCCTTAATAGCTAGTGAGGTTGTGCATTCTTTTTATGTTTGTTGGCCATTTGTATGTCTTCTTGGGAGAAGTATCTGTTCACATCCTCTACCCATTTTTAAATTGGATTGTTTTTTTGTTGTTATTGAGTTGTATGAATTTTTTGTATATTTTGGATATTAGGCCCTTATTGCATCAAAACTTCTGAGACACAGTAAAAGTGGTATTAAGAGGAAAGCTCCTATCATTACAAGCCTATCTCAAAAAACAAGAATGAGGCCAAAAAGTTCTATTTTTTCACTCTTTCTCTGCATAATACATGCCTAGTACTGCTCCAAGTACTGAGGGTTCTAAAACAAATATGACAAGTCTCTATAAGGTGCTCACATTCTATTAGGTGAGACAAACATGTAAACAAATAGTTACAGAACAGTGTAATATTCCTTCACAAAATTGTTTATAAGTGCTAAGGGAATACCAAGAAGGAAATAAGTAATTCTGTTATCTGAAGTGAAGAAAGTAAAATTTGAGCTGGCTTTGAGGGTTCATCAGGGAAAGGATAAGAAAATTGTAGAAAACATAATGGCTAGATGGAATAGCATAAAAAAGGGCATTAAGGTGTGAAAGACCACAGTGGGGTCAAGAATACTGAGTAAAGCTCTCTACACTCAGGATTCTCTCCCCTCTACTTCTCCTGCTTCACTCCCTCTCTCATTTGTTACAAGTCTCTCTCCCCTACTAGACTGTGAGCTCTACTGAAGGCAAGAACCCACATTCATGTTTGTATCTCTGCTTTCCTTCAACCCCAACATTTGTACAATGCTATGTACATGGTAAGTTTTTAATAAATATTTTATTAAATGTTTGCTCTTTGTACTGTTGTAGCTACTGACATATTTAAAAAAGCCTGCTACCAAGTTCAGCTGATCAAAGATATAAAAAAATCATTATATCAGTTACATATAGTCCTGACTTTTACCTAAATAATGATGACTTGTGTTAAAATGATTTCTTGTGAGTTATTATCTAGGGACGATTTACTTAAAAAATCCATCTATAATTGACTTTGTGTTTCAGTCAACATTAAACATTTTCCCAATTGCCCCAAGATAACTCATGGATTACAGTCCTAATCTTACCTCCAAAGTTTGCCAAGAAATATCTCACTTTTATTATTATTTTTGCATCACTAGTATATCAATAGTCTTTAGAAACAAATGACATCATTCTATTTATACATTCTGTTTTTAATAGTGATATTTCCACTTACAAAATATAGTAATTCTCAATTGATGAAAATATCAAATTCTAGAAAATGTAGTATTCCTACTTGTGATGTTAATTAACATCATTCTCAAACAGTTGTTAGCCAAAGATTCATTTGATGAATCTAATTTATGTATACATTTCTGTTACATTAAGTTTAGAGATAAGTTCTGTTTAGAAATAACTCTAAAAACAGTTTTTATATTTTATTTTCACATTGAAAACCAGTTAGATTTGCTTCAGCCTCAAATAGCATGCTTATGTAAAATTACATTAATGCTGGCAGTGAGCTGTACTTTATTTTCTAAATGGGAAATGGGTTAAAAAATAATGAAAACAATGTACAGCAATAACTTTCCAAATACCCTAAAATTCATTTAATTACCTTTATGCTATGAAATCTTTTGATAGCTACATAATTTTAAATACTAGTTATAGATGATGTCAACAGAAATTGTACAGAAAAGATCTTCAAAAATCTGCTTGTCGATGTAAGTAATATAAACAATAAGAAAAAATGTTAAAGTCACCTTTTCCAGAATTCCGGAAATTAACCAAAGACTTGCAATAATCCAAGGAGTGTTTACTCAAAAACAAAAACAAAACACAAACACAAAAACAACAAATTAATGGCTGACCCTTCATAAGAACAGAAAATGTTGTGGCATTTTGATTTGCTCTATTCCCATCTTCCCTCCTGCTATCCATGTGGCCTTGAAAGCCAACAGCCTCACTCTCACCACAGTAGCCATGAGATCCAGCAACTCAGAAGCCATCAGAGGGATCAGAGTTTGAAGCTCCTCAAAAGTCCCATCCCCATAGAACTATCATTATCTGATCTTATTGTTTATATTACTTATATCGACAATTTAAATCACAGGGCTTGTCTTTATTTGACTTGACTTAGAGCTAGGGCATGATGAACAAATATTTCCCCAGGGATGTTTATCAAAAACAATTAGAGACACTTGTTCAACATGCCTTATGTCATAACAACAGTTGGGGTAAACAAGAAGCTGAGTAAAAAACTTATAAGGAAAAGCTGGGAACTAGATGTCCATAGGAGACATCGAAAAGATCCCAAGTATTTATGGGGATCTAGAAGAACATATACATGTGCAGGGATGTGCGTGTGTTCAGAAACAATCTGTAAAAGCCCTAATCTCTCATGTTTGACTGACTTTAAGGCTCTTGGCAGCAGGAAGTGAAGGCTAAGGCAAAATTATCAAATGTCCCCTAGAGTGTTGAAAGTGTGTCTCAACATGCACACAAAGTCCCTTGGAAAAGGGAGGGAAACTTATTGGTTCAAGGAATTTAAGAAAATCTTTGTTGATCCATTAGCTGATAACTAAGCTATTTCAAGCAGAGACCTTAGTGTTCACCCACAACAAAGAATACAAACTTTATGGAACTACTTCGGAAGTCACTAAATAACTACAACAATATACCTTGGAGAGAGGATGGAATCTGATTACATTATTTAAAGTGTCTAGTTTTCAATAAAATTTATGAGACATACAAAGAAACAAAAGCACGGCCCAGGTGATGTCAACAATATAATGTAATAGGGGATGCCCTGCTTGTATCTCCTCTCAGCAATAATAATTAGACAGGTATCCATGAACAAAAGTGCTTTGTGGGAGCTTTGGGATTCAGATAGGAGATTGTGAAAACTCTGTGGAGCCC
This sequence comes from Pteropus vampyrus, assembly GCF_000151845.1. Lineage (NCBI taxonomy): Eukaryota > Metazoa > Chordata > Mammalia > Chiroptera > Pteropodidae > Pteropus > Pteropus vampyrus. The sequence continues at coordinate 1,679,973 of NW_011889297.1, read as the reverse complement.
AAGACCAATGATGGCCATTTTGAGAAAACAGATCCATATTCAAGTGGCTGGCTCACCAACCGTGGTCCCAGCTATAGACCTGGAAACAGTTTCATCTCCCTATGAACTCAGCTAAAGCCCTGTTTGTCCTTGGTCCTGCCACCAGTACCATACAACTGTCCTTCAGAAATGAAGGACAAATAAAAGCTGAGAGCGTTCATCACAAGTAGACCTGCCTTACAAAAAATACAAAGTGAGTTCTTCAAGTTGAAGTGAAAGGACGTAAAGTAACAACATAAAAAGTATAAAAGTATAAAACTCACTGGTAAAGGTAAATATATAATCAAATTCAGAATACTCTAATACTATAATGATGGTGCATAAATCACCTTTTATTTCCAGTATAAATGTTAAAAGTCCATAGTATTAAAATAATTATAACAATTTTTAATGATTGCACAATATAAAAAGATGTAAAGTGTGACATCAATAGCATAAAATGTAGGGAGAAAAGGAATTAAAGTGTACAGTTTTTATATGTGGTTGAAGTTAAGTTGTTATCAGCTTAAAATAGACTATATCAACTATAAGATGATATATATAAGACGCATGGTAATTCCAAAGAAAGAACTTCTAGTAGTATAAAAAAATTAAAAAGAAAGGAATGAAAGCATATTAATACAAAAAGTAAATTACAGTAGAAGGCATTGAGAATGAAAGAAATAAAATGAAAACTACAGAAGAGTTAGGAAATTTTAAAAAATGACAATAGTAAGTTTTTAATCTATCAATAATTACTTTAAATAGATTATATTCTCCAATCAAAAGACATGTAGTGGCTAAATAGATATAAAAACAATATCTGACAATGTGCTGCCTACAAGAGACTCATTTAAGGAAAAACATAGACTGAAAGTGAAGAGATAGAAAAAAGATATTCCATTCAAATGGTAACTGAGAGACAGCAGGAGTGGCTATACTGAGATAAGATAGATTTTCAGTCAAAATTGGTCACAAGAGAAAAAGAATATTACTATATAGTGAAAAAGGCATCAATTAATCAAGAAGATATAACTATTTTAAATATATATATGTACCCGACATTGTAGTGCATAAATATTGAAAGCAAATATAAACAACTGAAGAGAGAAATAGGCAGCGATACAATAATAATAGGGGATTTCAATACTGCACATTCAACATTGGATGGATTACAGTAGTTCTCCCTCATCCGTGATTTCACTTTTTGTGGTTTCAGTTACCTGCAGTCAACCACAGTACAAAAATATTAAATGAGAAATTCCAGAAATAAACAATTCATAAGTTTTAAATTGCATGTTATTCTCAGTAGTGTGATGAAATATCACACCATTTCATTCCATCCTGCTCAGGACATGAATCATCCCTTTGTCCAGTGTATTCAAGCTTTATATGCTACCTGCCCATTAGTCATTTAGTAGCCATCTCAGTTTTCAGATTGACTGTTGCTGTATCACAGTACTTGTGTTCAAGTAATCTTTATTTTATTTAATAATAACCCCAAAGCACAAAAGAAGCACTGCTGGCAATTCAAATATGCCAAAAAGAAGCCATAAAATGCTTCCAATAAGTGAAAAGGTGACTACAGTACAATAAGATATTTTTAGAGAGAGAGAGACCACATTGATATAACTTTTATTACAGTGTATTGCTATAATTGTTCTATTCTATTATTTGTTATTATTGTTAATCTCTACTGTGCCTGATTTATAAATTAACTATTAGAAATATGTATATACGGGAAAAAACATCACGTGTATAGGGTTCAGTACTGTCCATGGTTTCAGGCATCCACTGGGAGTCTTGGAACATATCTCTCACACATAAGAGTGGACTACCGTGTGTAGTCAGAAAATGAGTATGGAAACAGTGGATTTGAATAACACTATACATTAAAAATATCTAACAGATATATACATAACATTCCATTCAAAAGAAGTGGAATACACATTCTTCTCAAGTACACATGAAATATTCTCAGAGATAAATCATATTTTGGGTCACAAAGCAAGTCTTAACAATTGTAAGGAGATGGAGATCATATCGAGTATGTTTTCTGACCACAGTGGTATAAAACAAGACAAGAATATCAGGAAGCAAATTGGAAAAATTCATGAATGTGGGAATTAGACAAAACACTTGAAAATCAATAGGCAAAGGATAAATCAAAAGGGAAATCAGAAAGTATCTGAGAGAAAGAAAAATAGAAAAATAACATGCCAAACTTATAGGATGCAGCAAAAACAATTTTATGAGGAAACTTTATAGAGATAAATTGGGAAAAATATCTTAAACAGATGAGCTAATTTTACAAATCAACAAACTAGAAAAAAAAGAACAGAGCCTAACATTAGCAGAAAAAGAGAGATAATAAAGATTAAAACATAAATAAATGATATAGACTAAAAAGGATAGAAAGAAATAGAATCAGGATGGTGGAGTAGGTAAATGTGGTGCTTGCCTCCTCTCATGACCACATTAAAATTACAACCACAAAATTAAACTACAGAATAACCATCATTGAGAATTGCCTGAAGTCTAACTGAACAGAAATCCTACAACTAAAGACATACAGAAGTATCAAACTTGAGACTTGTAGGAGGGGCAGAGATGCAGAACGAGTTGGTCACATATCCACATGTGGTGGTTAAACATTGGGAGGAATGTCTTGGCTGCAGAGGTCCCCCTGGAGGAGCAAGGGGTCTTAAGTCCATACCAGGATCCCCAGCCCAAGGTTCCAGGACTGAGATGAGAAGGCCCCACAGTTTCCAGGTGTGAAAACTAGTGGAAATTGTGGCTGAGTGCGATGGAGGGCTGTTGGAGTCCCAGGCATTTAACAGGCCTGTGCATGAAATTACTAATGGACTTACTCACTCTGAGCTCCTATTCTGGAGCACTGGCTCAAAAGGTACCAGGGACATACAGAGAGGAACGGAATTGTCTGGCTTCAAGGTAATGACTAGAGAGGCAGCTTTCTCCAAGACAGAAGTGCTGACAGAATCCATTGTTTCTTTGTTGAGCCCTGAGCCTTCCCAGCATGAAGACACAGCCCGCTGCTATATCTGAGTCTCCATCCACCTGGATAACACCCCTTGCCCTGTCCTGGAGATTCCCTGAGACCTTGCCTCACCCAAACTGTTGGCCTACTCAAGCTGATCCCATTAGATTTTCCATACAAATGGCCTGTTTTGGATCATGCTGCAGACTTTCCTAAAATCTCTCAAAGATTCACAAAATCCAAACAGCATCTGGCCTCAGCATGCCTTATACCTCTTGCTGAGCAGCCCCAAGACTGGTACTGTCTGCAGCTGGCCTCAGTTTGTGGTTTGGCCTTTGAGGCACTTCCAAGCCCAGTGCAAGGGGCAGCCATCTGTGGATTACTTGGTGACTCATGTCAGGTGGCCCCAGGCAGGACATAGGCTGCAGGTAAACATGGCCTGCAGTGGGACCCCTCCCAGGAGGACCTAGGGTCAGCTCGCCTAGTGGCCGGCTTTGGACTGAGCTGGAGTTCCACCCTTGGCCACATTTGAGGATGACATACCCAAAGGGCAGATTGGGCTAGCACGAGAGCCCCACTAAAGTAAATCTTGCTTCACAGGGTCAGCTTCTGCACAACAGCTTCTCTACTGTAGTCATCGGCCAATCCTCACAACCAATCTGCTCAACAGTCAATCTTTCCCATTGACATGCAAACAGAAAACAAGGCTCAACTACAACAGGAGGGTACACACAACCCACACAAACAACGCACCTGGAGTACCCAGCTCAGGTGACCAGGATGAGTGTACCACTGGACCCTACAGGACAACTACTTTATAAGGCCACTCTACTAAGACTGAGAGATCTAACAGCGCTACTTAATAAATAGAAAGAAATAAAGGGAGGCAGCCAAAATGGGGAAGAAAAGAAACATCTTCCTCACGAAAGAACAGAACAAAGCTCCAGAAAAAGAACCAACGTGGAGACAAACAATCTACCAGATGCAGAGTTCAAAAACTGGTTATAAGAATGGTCAATGATCTTAGGGGAATAGTAGAGTGAGAACTTTAACAAAGAGATAGAAAACATAAATGAAGACAGAAAATATGAAAAAGAACCAATCAGAAATGAAGAATACAATTACTGAAATGAAGAACACATCAGAGGAATCATCAGTAGATTAAATAAAGCAGAGGATCGAATCAGCAATTTTGAAGATAAGGTGCAGAAAACACCTAACCAGAACAGCAACAAGGAAAAAGAACCCCTCAAAATGAGGGTAGTTTAAGGGGCCTCTGGGACTATATAATGCACAACAACATTTACATTATAGGGATACCAGAAAGAGAAGAGAGAACAAGGAATTGAAAACCTATTTGAAGAATTAATGACAGAAAACTTCCCTAATATGATGAAAGTAATAGACATACAGGCTTGGGAAGTGCAGAGAGTCCTAAACCCAAAGATGCCCACACCAAGACACATCATAATTAAAATGCTGAAGGTCAAAGACAAAGAGAATCTTAAAAGTAGCAAGAAAAAAGTATCTAATTACCTAAAAGGGAGCTCCCATATGGCTGTCCGCTGATGTATCAACAGAAATTTTGCAGACCAGAAGGGATTGGCACAAAATATTCAAAGTGATGAAAAGGAAAGACTTACAACCAAGATCCTTCTACCTAGAAAAGCTATTATTTAGGATCAAAGGAAGGACAGATAAAGAGCTTCCCAGACAAGAAAAAGCTAAACGAGTTTATCAACATCAAACCAGGGTTACAAGAAAAGTTAGAGACTTATTTAAGAAGAAGAAGAAAAAAGATAAAAAATATGAATAATAAAATGGCAATAAGTACATATCTATCAACAATTACTTTAAACGAAAATGGATTAAATGCTCCAATTAAAAGATAGGGTGCCTAAATGGATAAGAAAACAAGATCCTTACATAGGCTACCTACAAGAGACTCACTTCAGATTAAGACACACACAGACTGAAAGTAAAGGGATAGAAAAAGATATTTCATGGAAATGGAAACAAACAAGCAAACAAACAAACAAACAGCTATGATAGCAATACTTATACCAGATGAAATAGACTTTCAATCAGAGAAAGACCAATGCCATATGATTTCACTTACATGTGGAATCTAAAGAACAAAATAATTATAAAAAAACAAACAGAAACAAACTCATAGCTATGAAGAACATTTTGTTGGTTGCCAGATGGGAGGAGAATTGGTGGAGGTTTTAAAAAGTACAAGTTGGTAGTTACAAAATAGTCATGGGGATGTAAAGTATAGCATAAAGAATATAGTCAATAATATTGTAATAACTATGTATGATTTCAGATGGATACTAGATTTATCAGGGTGATCATTTCATATAACCATTTTGTACACTTGAAATTAACATAATATTGTAAGCAAACTGTAATTGAAAAATCAAAACTTATTAAAAGTTTACAAAAAGTCTCATAAAGAAAAATCGACTCAGACAGTTGCACTGGTAAATACTACCAAATGTCTTAAGACTTCTTTCAAAAAATAGAATAAGAGAAAAGACTTCCCAAATATGGAACAAGTATTATCCTGATACCAAAACCAAACCAGATATCACAAGAAAAGGAAACCACAGACCAATATATTTTATGAATACAGATGCAAAAATTCTCAAGAAAATACCAACAAAACCAATCCAAGAACATAAAAAATTACACATCAAAATCAAATGGAAATAAACTCAGGGATGTAAGGTTGGTTGAACATATGAAAATCAATCAATATAATACACCATGTTGATCAAATAAAAAACAGTGATTTCAATAAACATAGAAAAAGAATTTGATAAAATTCAACAATCTTCTATGGTTAAATTAAATAATAAAGTAGGAATAGAAGAAATATTTCTAAACTTGACAAAGGGCATTTAAGGAAAACCCACAGCTAACATTAAACTTAATGGCAATAGACTGTAAACTTTTCCTAAGACCAGGAACAAAACAAATATGAATACTCTTGCTAATTCTATTCAACATTAATATTAATGTTATAGCCAATCCACTTAGGCAACAAAAAAAAAAAAGAATATACATCCAAACTGAAAAGGAATGTGTAAAAGTATTTCTATTTGCAGATAATATATTTTATGCAGAAGATTCTAAGGAACCCAAAATAAATTATTAGAATTAATAAATTAATTTAACAATGTTGTAGAATACAAAGGTCAGTATACAAAAATTAATTATATTTTCATACACAAGCAGTAAACAACCTTAAAATGAAATTAAGAAAATTCTATTTATAATAATTTCAAAAAATACTTAGGAACAAATTTAACAAGTATATGCAAGATTTGGGAACTGAAAATAATAAAACATCATTAAAAATGAAAGACCTACAGGAATGAAAAGACACCCTATGTTCATGGAATGGAAAACTTAATATTGTTAAGATGGTGATACTACCCACAAATGATCCTTAAATTTACATGGAAATGCAAACCTGAATAGCCAAAATAATCTAAAAAGGAACAAAGTTGGAGGACTATTACTACAAAGTCTTAATTACACTTACTAGCTATGAAACTGAGAGATTAACTTCTCTGAGCTTCAATTTTATGGTTACTTTTGCTTTGTTCATTTTTCTAAACATTTAATTGAGCTATGTATCACTATTACCATATTGCAGAATCTAACTATGACTATATATTTACTATTACCAGTGAGATTTATGCTATTTTTGTGTGTTTTTATGATGTTAATTAGCATTGTTTTATGTCTGCTCAAAGAACTACCTTCTGCATTCCCTGTAAGGCAGATTTGGTGCTAACAAATTCCCTCAGGTTTTGTTTGTTCAAGAAAGTCTTTATTTCTTCTTCTTTTTCTTTTTCTTCTTCTTTTTTTTTTTCTGAAGGACAGTATCACTGTGTATAGAATTCTTGATTGACAGTTGTTTTCTTTCATAATTTGAATGTCATCCCTTTCCCTCCTGGCCTGATAAATTTCTGTTGAGAAATTTGCCTATAGTCTTATGAGAGTTCCCTTGTATGTAACTTTTCTCTTTTCTCTTGCTGCTCTTAAACTTCTTTCTTTACTTTGACTTTTGAAAACTTAATTGTAATGTGTCTTGGTTTAGCTCTGTTTGAGTTCAACCAATTTGGGATCCTTTGGATTTTATGAGTCTGATTGTCTAAATTTTGTCCCCAGATATTGGCAGTTTTTATCCATTCTGCTTTAAGTATGCTTTCTATCCCTTTCTCTTTCTTTTCTCCTTCTGGAATTCTCATAAGGCAAATATTGCTTCTTTGTATTTTGTCCCATAATTCCTATAGGCTTTCTTCACTCTTTTTCTTTTCTTTTTTTCTTTTTGCTCCTCTGACTGGATAATTTCCAATGCCCTATCCTCTGGGGTGTTTATTATTTCTTCTGCTTGGTTGTCTATTTTTGAAACTCTATTGAATTCTTCAGTTCAGTTATTGTATTTTTCAGCTCTAGAATTTTTTTTATAGTTGCTATTTTGATATCAAACCTTTAATTTTCTTCATGCATTTTTCCCCTAATTTTGTTTAGTTGTCTGTATGTGTTTTTTGTAGTTTACTAAACTTCCTTAAAAGGATTATTCTGAATTCTTAATCTGACAGTTCATAGATCTCTATTTCTTTAAGGTCAATTATTGGAGCTTTATTAGTTTCCTTTGGTGGTGTCATATTATCTATTTTTTTGATCCTTGATTCCTTTGGTTGATATCTGTACACTTGAGTAATGGACTCTTTTTTTCCAGACTTAACAGGTTTGCTTTGTCAGAGACATTTCTTCACCAGCCAGCTCAGTTTGGGTTTCTGGGTATGTCTGCTGGTAATGTCTTTGGGCAGGTAGAGCCCACTATTATGATCTATATTTGAGTGAAACAACTTTTTGAGATTTGAGGACAAGGATGGGGGGTGTCATTGGCTAAGAACAGTTGGATAGAACTGCTGGCTTGGTTCCCTAACCAAGTGAGGCTATAGAATAGGGTCTGAGGTTGCCTGAATTCTCTGCTCATGCTTACTGGATGGTCAAGACCGGGCACCATATTCAGTAATACATGAGGTATTAATTAGCTTTCTGTTCATAAGACTGTTAAATGGATGACACAGCTTCCCATGTGCTCTAACTAGGATCGCTGGTTGGACAGGCTGAAGACTGTACTCAGCATTGAGCAAGGCTGTGAATTAGATTCCTTACCTGGTCATAGCAAAAGAAGCAGCTCTAAAACTGATAAATCTCTTTGTTTCTAGTCTTAACTCAAGATGACTCACTTCCCAAGATGACCCACTTCCCGAGCTGACCTACTTCTCCGGCCCCTGGCTAAATAGGGCCATTGGCTTTGCTCTGTAAACTATTAGGTCTGTTTTCCCTTCCCTTGGATCAGGGACCACTGGGCTGCCTAGTTTATAGGAATTTTCTCCAGCCCTTTTTGTCAGATGGAACTAGAAGATTCTTTCCAAAGCAGGTGGGGCTATGTCTCAGCCTCCTTGCCTAAAAGGGGTGGGAGGGCCTGGGAGCTACCCTCAACCTTGGTTATGAATTAATCCCCCTATTTGTGTATAACTGGGAAGCCTCCATGCCTGATACTTGCTTTGCTCTAGGGTAATCAGTTCTACCAACATGCTTCTAGGCTTGAGCACCACTGGACCAAATAACTTCAAGGAGTTGTCACCAACCCTTCTGGTCAAAGGGGTCTGAAAGGCATTCTCCACAGTGAGTGGTGCTATCACTCAGCACTTTTCCTGGGTGTGGGCAAACCAGGCTCTAGAGTCAGCAAAACTCAGTTGAGGATCTAAATCAGGCAGATCTGCACCCCACCAAGTTCCCTAATAAGAGTGCGCCCTTGTCTTGGTTCTGTAGATAAGCAAAGCTGCTGGTGGGATTATTACTTAAGCACTGAAGGCATGAACTTGGTCTGCTAAGATCCCTGTGATGTTTTTTGCAAGCCCCATACCCTATCCTCTGTCTTAGTCAGATTCCCAGTGGCTGGGCCCTGCAGATTTCCCTGCAACCCCCATGGTGCAAGATCAGAGTAGGGGCTCCCACAAAGTGACACACAATGCTAGGGGAGACCAGTTGTCTCACTGTGTTCTCTTTTTTCCAATTGAAGGAACCAGAGGCTCAGAAATCAGAGACCTCTCTGTGTGGTATTGCATCGTCCTGGGGGAGAAGCAATGTGGGCAACATGTATGTGGTTGTCTTACCCTTCTAATGCAGCCTGTCTTGGTCTTTGAGGTGCAGGTGGGTGCTTCAGCCTCACCCCCATGTTCTAGGATTCTCTCAGTGCAGTCTTGTTCTGGAATAGATGTTAGTTGTTCTTCTTGTAATGAGGAGTGAAGGCAGGAACAACCTATGTTGCCACCTTGGTTACATCATTCTGAGCTTCAGTTTTAATAACTATAAAGTGGAGGTGTTACTTTCTGGTCATGGTAAAGATTAAATAAGATAATAGATGTAATGTACTTTGTAAATTACATATCAGTTTAAAAATCTAATAAATATTTATGAAGCACTTACTGTAGGCGAGGCATTATTTTTGATACAATGATGTATAAAGAGTCCCTGACCTCAAAGGGTTTATAAGATTAGTGATTCATTATAAGTGGTATGGCATAATGGAAAGAGCACAGACACTGTAATCATAGACCTGTGTTCAAGTCTTAGCTCTGCTAATTTTCAGCCAAAGAATCTTATTAAAAGATTCTCACGAATTTATTGTACTCGAGTTTCTTGATGTTAAATGGAAATAATAATTGCCTGACATTACAAAAAATTATTTTTGTGATGATAAAATGATATAAACTGTAATAATAAAACCATATTTATTATGAAAGTTAGGTAGAATATAGAATATACTGAGATCATCTACAGCACACCAAACCACCACCATATCTTTACATACATAAAAGCAATAAAAGCAGATGTTGGTATGGGCATTGTATATTCGATCATTTTTTAATTATTGCATGTAATTAACATATAATAAAATTCATCCATTTAAAATATTAAATTTATTGGTTTTTGGTACATTTACAGATATGTGAAACCATCACCAATTTTAGAACATTTCATTAAATCAAAAGGAAATCCCGTGTGTCCACGGATTGGAAGGCTTAATATTGTTAAGATGGCAAGACTCCTTGATGTTATCTCCAGATTTAATTCAATCCCTATTAAAATCCCAATGGTGTTTTTTTTTCAGAAATAGAAAAATCTACCTTGAAATTCATATGGAATCTCAAGGTAACCAGAATAGCCAAAACAATCTTGACAAAGAATAAAATTGGAGGTCTCACACTTATAGATTTCAAAATGTATTACAAACTTAGGCAATGAAATAGTGTGGTACTGACATGAAGAGACATACAGTTCAATAGAATACAATAGAGAGTCCATAAAAAAAAAACTCTCTCATATATCATCAAATTATTTTCTACAAGGGTGCCAAGACCATTCAGTGGGGGGAAAAAAGTCTTTTCATTAAATGATATTGGGAAAACTGGATGTCTACATACAAAAGAATGAATTTGTACCCTTACCTTATGACATATACAAAAATTAGCTCAAAATGGTCATAAATGTAAGAGCTAACACTATAAAATTCTTAGAATAAAACAGAAAGAAATCTTCATGACATTGGCTTTGGTAATGATTTCTTGAATATGACACCATAAGAACAACAAAAGTAAAAAAATAGATAAAATACATCAAACTTAAAAACTTTTGAGCATTAAGTGACAGAAACAACAGAGTGAAAAGGCAATGTATGGAATCAGAGAAAATATTTGGAAAACATATATATGAAAGGGTTTAATAGCCAGAATATGTAAAGTGTTCCTAAAACTTCAAAAGAATGCAATTAAAAAACGGACAAAAGAGAGGTTCTGGTCAAGATGGCATGCTTGCCTCCTTCCATGACCACATTAAAATTGCAAATAAAATATAGAACAATCAACCTGGAGAACCATCCGAAGGTTAGATGAACAGAAGCTCTATTACTAAGGATATAAAGAAGACACCTTGAGACTGCTAGGAATGGCAGAGATGCAAAATTGGTTGGCCCTGCATCCATGTGTGGCAGTTGAGAATTGGGAGGGATATCTTGACTGCAGATGTCTTTCCTGAACAGCCAGGGGCAGCCCCACAATGGACTCTCTAGCTTGGAGCACCAGTGCTGGGAAGAACAGCCCCCACAAAATTGGGCTGTGAAAATCAGTGAGGCTTCTGTCATCTGAGTGAGAGAGAAGGCTGTGGGAAACCCAGGTGTTTCTCTTAAAGGGCTCACACACAGACTCCTTCACTCCCAGGCACTTACTCTGAATTTTGGCTGAGGGACTGCAGCTGGGAGGTGCCAGAAACATTCAGGGAGAAACTGAGTTGTGTGTTTTTAGGGCAAAAGCTAAAGGAAAAGCTGCCATGTCCCTGTGGTTTGCCCTCCTCCTGTGTAGCCAGCACATGGATGTAATCTTTCCTGTGTTGAGCTCTCCCCTACCCACGGACAAATATGAACTTTCATTGGCCTGGTAAACTCTACTCACTCCACCCTGGTGACTCTCTTGGACTCTGCCCCCACCAACTTGTGCAATGCCAGAGGATTTCGTGAGGCTCGTTGGCCCGGACTCAAGTTGTTCTTGAACAACTTTAGGGGGTCCAAGGGCCCGAATGAATGGCAGCTGGCCTTGGTGGGCTCTGAGACGTTTGCAAAGCAGGCTCAGGCTCAGCACTGGCACCAAATCTGAATCTACATTAACCTATTGAACACCACTTGCCCAATCCTGCTGACTCCCTGAGAACCCGCCTAACCTAACCCCCATTCACCCATATCACCTGAGGTTCTTTCAGCAGCTGAGACTTATGGACAGCTGGCAAGTGGTCACAGGCCTAGGGGTTCCCTGGGCCATGAGCTGAGGTGCCCCTAGCCTGACAGCCAACCTTGATTCACAGTGTGTCCTCTCCCACACACCTCCAAGACCAGCAAAGGCAGTGACCAACTGCAGATCACTTTGTAGCTCCTACCAGGTAGACCCAGAGTGGTAACATGCAGCAGATGCACAGGGTCCCCTTCCAAGAGCCAGCACACCTGGTGACCAACTTTAATCATAAGAAAACACCACCCAAACAGCCCCAAACATGGCACACACAAAGGGTGGTCTTGGCAGTCACCAGAGCCTTCTGGGTGAATCCTGCTCCATGGGATTAGCCACCACACAACAGCTCTATGCTGTGGTCTTGGCCAAGTCTCATAGCCAGTAAGCCCAAGGGTCAGTTCCACCTACTGACATGCCAATAATTCCAAGGCTCAACTATAATAAGAGAGCACACACAACCCACAGCACAGGTGATCGAGGAGACTGCATCACTGGGCCCCACAGGACAACTAACTATTTACAGCCACCCTACCAAGACCAGGAGACGTGGCAGATCTATATAATACATAGAAACAAATATAGAGAGGGAACCAAATGAGCAAACAAAAAACACATCTCGAATAAAGAGACAGGACAGGAAAAAACATCAGAAAACAAAATAAAACAAAACAAAATGGAGGCGAGCAATCCACCAGATGCAAAGTTCAAAACAATGGTTGTAAGGATGCTTAAGGAACTTAGTGAGAACTTCAACAAAGAGACAGCAAACATAAAAAAAGACATAGAAACCATGAAAAAACAGTCAGAAATGAATAATACGATACTGAAATGAAAATACACTAGAAGGAATCAAGAGGAAATTTGATAAAGCAGAAAACTGAATCAGTGATTTAGAAGATAAGGTAGTAGAAAACACCTAATCAGAACAGCAACAAGAAAAAAAAAATAAAAATGAAGATAGTTTAAGGGACGTATGAAACAACACCAAGCATAACAACATTCTCATCATAGGGGTACCAGCAGAAGAAAGAAACATGAGATTGAGAACTTATTTGATGGAATCATGACTGAAAACTTCCCTAATATGGCAAAGGAAATAGACATACATGTCCAGGAAGCACAGAGAAACTCAAACAAGATGAAACAGAAGAGACTCAAACCAGGACATATCAAAATTTAAATGGCAAAGGTTCAAGACAATGAGAGAATCTTAAAATCAGCAAGAGAAAGGTAGTTAGTTAACTATAAGGGAGCTCTCATAAGACTGCCAGAAGATTTCTCAACAGAAACTTTGCAAGCCAGAAGGACTTGGAACAAAATATTCAAAGTGATGAAAAGCAAGGTCCTACAACCAAGACTACTTTACCCAGAAAGGCTATCATTTAAAATTGAAGGAGAGATAAAGAGCTGCTCAGATAAGAAAAAGCTAAAGGATTTTATCACCACCAAACCAGTACTATTTTTTGAAAAGATTTTAATTTTCTTCACTGGATACAGTCTTGGCACCCTTATCCGTGTTCAAGTGCTGAGAAGAGAAGTGCTCAGAACCTCTGGCTAGAAAAACCAGTAGAGATTGTGGTTGAGTGAGACAGAGTCTAAGAGAGTAGCAGACGTTCATCTTAAAGGGCCCGTGCCTGGATTACTCTGAGCTCCAGCTCTGGGCCAGCCACTCAAGGAGTGCCACAGACACATAGGGAGACACTGAGTTGTTGGGCTTCAGGGCAAGGACTGGAAGGGTGGCTTTTTCCCGAACAGAAGCACTGCCAGTATCCATTGTTCCTTGGTTGAGTTCTGCCCCCTCCCAGCATGCAGATGCAGGTAGCCACTATACCTGAGTCTCCATCAGCTTGGATAACACAGGTCAGTCCACCCAGAGGATTCCCTGAGACTCTGCCTCTCCCAGCTTGCTGGCCCGCCCAAGTGCCTAATGATCTGAGGTGGAGCTGAAGTGGTGATGCTAGCTCTGGAGAGTGGCTGCAAACACAGATGAAGCTTTGCTCACCCACCGCTCACATCCTGCTGTGCAACCCAGTTACTAAAAGGCCACAGATTGGTTCCTGTCTGCAGCCTGAGGGTTCGGGACCCCTAGTTTATTCAATATAAATGGCCTGTCTTGGCTCATGCTGAAGACTTTCCTGAAATCTCTCAAAGGCTCACAAAACCCAAAGAAGCAGCAGGTGACCTTGGCGTGCTCCATAATTCTTATTGAGCAGCATTAACCCCATCATTAGTAGCAGCCAGTCGGTTTCTGGCTTGGCCTCTTGAGGCACTTCTAAGCTCAGCACAAGTAGCAGCCATCTGTAGATTGCTTGGTGACTCTTACCAGATAGCCCAGGAAGTGCACAGGCTGTGGCTGAACTTGGCCTGTGGTTGGGCCCCTCCCAGGAGACCTTTGGCCTGGCACGCCCAGTGGCCTGCTTCTACCACTGATGGAGCCAAAGTACCACCTGGGGTTGCATCTGAGGAAAACACACTAGCAGGAAAGATTGGGCAGGCACTAGAGCTCTGTTAAAGTGAATGCTACTCTCTCTGCAGGGTTGGCTTTTCACTGGCCAGTACTCACAAATTATCAGTCCCAAGGGTCAATTCCTCCCATCAAAGTTCAAACAGCAACCAAGGCTCAGCTACATCAAGAGGGGACACAACTCACACAAGAGACACACCTTGAGCACCTCGCTCAGGTGACCAGGGAAGACTCTGCCACTGGGAACCATAACATACCTACTACATAAAGCCACTCTACTAACACTGATAGACTTTCTACCTAATACATAGAAACAAACACAGGGAGGCAACCATAATGGGGAGACAAAAAAAACATGTCCCACATGGAAGAATAGAACAAAGCTCCAGAAAAAGAACTTAACAAAGTAGAGACAAGCAATCTACTAGATGCAGAGTTCAAAACAAAAACTGGTTACGAGGAGGCTCAATGAACTTAGGAGGAGAGTAGATGAACTCAGTGAGAACTTTAACAAAGATATAGAAAACATAAAAATGGAGATGGAAAACATAAAAAAGAACCAGTCAGAAATGAAGAATACAATATTTGATTGAAGAGTACATTAGAGAAAACCAACAGGTTGGGAGAAGTGGAGGATTGAATCAACAATTTAGAGGATAGGGTAGCAGAGAACATCCAACCAGAGCAGAAACAAACAAACAAAAAGAATCCAAAAATAAATGAAGATAATTTAAGGGGTCTCTGGGACAATATCAAGTGCCACGACATTTGCATCATAGAGGTACCAGAAGGAGAAGAGAGAGAGCAAGAAATTGAAATCATATTTCAAGAAATAATGACTGAAAACTTCTCTAACTTGGTGAAGGAAATAGACATACAGGAAGCACAGGGAGTCTAAAACAAGATGCACCCACAGAGTTCCACACCAAGACACATCATAATCAAAATGCCAAAGGTTAAAGACAAAGAGAGAATCTTAAAAGCAGCAAGAGAAAAGCAATTAGTTACCTACAAAGGAGCTCCCATAAGACTGTCAGTTGATTTCTTAACAGAAACTTTGCAGGCCAGAAGGGCTTGGCACAAAATATTCAAAGCGATGAAAAGCCAGGACCTACAATCAAGATTACTCTACCTAGCAAAGCTATTGTTTACAACTGTAGAACAGATAGAGAAATTTCCAGACAAGAAAAAGCTAAAGGAGTTCATCACCACCAAGCCAATATTATAGAAAGTGTTGGAGAGACTTCTTTATTAAGAAAGAAAAATATGTATCAAAAATAGAATAAAACTGTCAATAATGGCATATCTATCACCAAGTACTTTAATGCAAAAAACATTAAATGATCTAATCAAAAGATAGGTTAGCTGAACTGATAAGAAAATAAGACGCTTATATAGGCTGCCTACAAGAGAATCACTTCAGATTAAAAGACACACAGAAACTAAAAGTAAATGGCCGAAAAAAAAATTTCATGATGGACCTAGAGGGTATTGTGCTGAATGGAGTAGATCAGACAGAGAAGGGCAAATGACATATGATTTTATGTACATGTGGAATCTAAAACAAAACAAAACAAAACAAAACAAAACCCAAAAACAAACTCATAGATAGAGGGAATATTTGAGGGTTACCAGATGGGAGAGGGTTGCGGGGTTTAGGTGAAAAAGGGGGAAGAGATTAAGAGGAAAGGTACAAAGCGGTAGTTAAAAAAATAGTCATGGAGATATAAAGAATAGCA
Organism: Pteropus vampyrus; assembly: GCF_000151845.1. NCBI lineage: Eukaryota > Metazoa > Chordata > Mammalia > Chiroptera > Pteropodidae > Pteropus > Pteropus vampyrus. The sequence goes on along the minus strand of NW_011889297.1, from coordinate 1,663,881 downwards.
TAAGGAATATGGTCAATAATATTGTAATGACTGTGTACAGTGTCAGAAGGGTACTAGATTTATAGGGGTGATCAATTCGAGAGTTGTATGGATGTCTGATCACTATGTTGTACACCTGATACTAATATGAGATTGTATGCTGACTGCTGTTGAAACAAAAAGTATTTTCTGAAAAAAAAAGAAAAGAATAAATTGTTAGAAAATTTACATATGTGGCAGGGTGAAAGTTCTGAAGAGCAAATAACACTACATTCGAATACCTCCCCCCTCAAGAGAGAGAGAGAGAGAGAGAGAGAGAGAGAGAGAGAGAGAGAGAGAGAGAGAGAGACACACATCTCAGCTGCAAAGACAAATACTGACTCAAGTGAAAGGATGGAAAATGATACTCCAAGCATATGGCATCCAGAGAAGAGCGGGTATAGCCATACTTAATTCTGATAAAATAGACTTGAAGATAAAAAATGTAACGAGACAAAAATGGATACTTCATAATGAAAAGGGGGACAATACTTTGAGAAGGCATAACATATCAATATATATGCTCTCAATCAAAAGATATACAGCAACTACTAGCAGAAATAATGAGAGAAACTGACAGAAACACAATTATAGTAGGGGACCTAAATACTCAACTGTCAGCTATGGATTGAACATCCAAATAAAAAATCAATAAGGAAATACCATCCTTAAATGAGACCAATTAGACATAATAGACATTTACAGAGCCTGTCATCCCAAAATGTCAGATTATACATTCTTCTCTAGCGCACATGGAACATCCTCAATAATAGACCATATATTAGGACACAAAAACTAGCCTCAACAAATTTAAGAAGATTGAAATCATACCAAGCATATTCTCCAACCACAATGTTTTCAATCTGGAGATCAACTGCAAAAAAGAAAGAAGAAAAAGTCACAAATATATAAAGATTAAACAACATGCTACTAAAAAATGATTGGGTCATAGAAGAAACAAAAGGAGAGATCAGGAGATACATAGAAACAAATGTGAATGAAAATACAACATATCAAAACTGTTGAGACACAGCAACAGCAGTAATAAGAGGAAAGTTCATATCATTACAGGCCTATCTCAAGAAACAAGAAAAACAATCCCCGCCCCCCAAAATCCAACATTGCATCTTAAAGAAGTAGAACAAGAAGCACAAATGAAGCCCAAAGTCAACAGAAGGAAGGAAATAATAAAAATTAGAGCAGAATTAAGTGAAATTGAGAATAAAAAGGCAATACAAAATTAAAGGAACAAAGAGCTAGCTCTTTGAGAAGATCAAAAAAATTAACAATACCCTGGCTAGACTCACTAAGGACAAAAGAGACAGGACACAAATAAACAAAATCAGAAATGAAAGAGAAGTTACGACGGATACTACCAAAATGCAAAGTATCATACAAGACTACTATGAAAGATTATATGCCACCAAATTCAATAACCTAGAAGAAATGTACAAGTTCTTAGAAATATACAACCTTTCTATACTGAATTATGTAAAATTATAAAGTGAAATAGACTGATCAACAGTAAGGAAACTGAAATAATCATCAAAAACCTCCCAAAAAGTAAAAGTCTGGGACCTGTTGGTTTCACTAGCAAATTCCACCAAACATTCAAAAATGATTTAATATCTGTTCTTCTCAAACTTTTCCAAAAATTTAAAGAAGAGGCCATACTTCCTAATTCATTTTATGAGGCTAACATTTCCTAGATACCAAAAGCTGGTAAAGATAACACTATAAAAGAAAACTATAAACAAATATTTCTGATGAATGTAGACACAGAAATCCTAAAGAAAATAATAGCAAATTTAATAAACAATACATTAAAAAGATTATACATCACGATCAAGTTTGGTTCATTCCAGCAACACAGGGATGATGCAACACACACCACATAAACAAAATAAAGTATAAAAATCATATGATCATTTCAATAGGTGTAGAAATGTCATTTGACGAGAAGCAGCATCCATTTAGGATTAGCAAAAATCCATAGTGTTCCTATACATTAACAATAAATTTTCAGAAAAAGAAACTGAAAATAAAACAATCCCTTTTGCAATTGCAACAAAAGAAATAAAATACCTAGGAATAAAACTAATGAAGAATGTGATGGAATTATAAACTGAAAAGTATAAAATATTATTAAAGAAATTGAAGGAGGAACAATAAAATAAAAAGATATTCCATATTCATGGATTAGAAAAATCAACATAATTAAAAAGGCTGTATTATCTAAAGCAACATACAAATTTAATGCAATACCCATCAAAATCTCAATAACATTTTTAAAGAAATAGAAGAAAAAGTCATCAGATTTGTATGGAATCCTAAAAGACTCCAAACACCCAAAGCAATCTTGAGAAAAAAGAACAAGGCCACAAGTATCACTTGGACTGACCTAAAATTATACTACAAAGTGACAATAATCAAAACAGCATGGTATTGGCAGAAAAATAGACACACAGACCAATGGAACAGAATTGAGACTCCAGAAATAAATCCACATATATATGGGCAAATAATTTTTGACAAAGGAGCCAAAAACATACAATGGAGAAAATAAAGCCTTGTCAATAAATGGTGGTGGGAAAATTGGAAAGCCACCCGCAAAAGAATGACATTAGAATGCTGTCTGTCACCATACACCAAAATTAACTCAAAATGGATCAAAGACCTAAATATAAGATCTGAAACAATAAACTAAACTCATGAACCTTGGTTGCAGAGAGGATTTTATGAATTTAATCTCAAAGGTAAGGACTATAAAAACAAAAATAAATGAATGGGACTGTAGCAAACTAAAAAGCTTCTGCGCAGCAAAAGAAACCATCAACAAAACAAAGAGGGAACCAACTGAATGAGAGAAGATATTTGCAAACAAGACTTCTGATAAAGTTTTAACAACCAAAATATAGAAGGAACTCATACAACTTAACAACAAAATACAGGTAAATTAAAGAATGGGCAGAGGATCTGAATAGGCACTTCTCCCAAGAAGACAGACAAAAGACCAACACAAATGAAAAGATGATCAACTTCACTAGCTATTATGGAAATGCAAATCAAACCCCAAGGAGATACCACGTCACACTGTCAGAATGTCTATCATCAACAGGACAAGTGTCACAGAGGTTGTGGGGAAAAAGGAACCCTCATTCACTGCTGGTGGGAATGTAAAAGGGTACTGCCACTACGAAAAATAGTATGGAGGTTCCTTAAAAAAATTAAGAATAGATGCCGAAATGATCCAGCAACGCCTCTTCTGCTATCTACCCAAAATTTTGAAAATATTTATCTGTAAAGATATACGCACCCTGATGTTCATAGCAGCATTATACATGGTGGCCAAGACATGGAAATAACTGAAGTGCCTTTCAATAGATGATTGGATAAAGAAGAGGTGGTACATATATATACTGGAATATTAGTCATAAGAAAAGGTGAAATACTGCAATTTGCAACAATTTGGATGAATCTTTTTTTTTCTTTTGACAATTACAATGGGAAATTGTAAAGTCAAGTTGGTTAACGGTTCACTTAAAATCTTTTGTGACTTATCGATTATTTTTCCTCTGATTTTGTTCTATTGCGTACTAAGAGGTATATTAAAATTTCCATTGTAATTGTAGATTTCTATTTCTTTTATACATATATATTTCTTAACTTTTAATTAAGTTTATTGGGGTAACATTTGTTAACACAATTATATAATTTTCAGGTGTACATTATCATTTGATATCTGCATATTCTATTGGGTGTTTACCACCCAAATTCCAGTTTCCTTCATCTACCATATATTTCACCCCCTTTACCTACTTCACCCTCCCCCAACCCCATTATATTTGACCCCCTTTATCTCGTCTACCTCCCCTCACCTCCCCCGCCCCCTACCCTCTGGTAACCACTAGTCTATATCCCATGTCCATGAGTCTCTGTTTGTTTGTCCTGTTCCTTTGTTGCTTTTAGGTTGATATCCCACATATAAGTGATATCATGTGATTTTTCAACTTTTTCTGTCTGACTTATTTCGCTTAGCACGATTATCTTGAGGTCCATCCATGTTGTCGCAAATGGCAATATTTCATCTCTTCTTATGGCTGAGTAATATTCCATTGTACACATGTACTACAGCTTCTTTAGCCAATCATCTATCATAGGATACTTCATTTGCTTCCATGTCCTGGTCACTGTGAATAGTGGGGCTATGAACATCAGTGTGCAAATATCTTTTTGGATATGGGTTTTCAAGTCTTTGGGGTAAATACCCAGTAGAGGGATTGTTGGATCATATGGTAGATCAATTCTTAGTTTTCTGAGGAACCTCCATGCTGTTTTCCAAAGTGGCTGTACCAATCTGAAGTCCAAAGAGCACTGTATGAGGGTTCTTTTTTCCATATCTTCTCCAACATATAGCTAGAATTGTTGAGCATCTTTTCAAATATTTGTTGGCCATTTGTATGTTCTCTAGGAAAAATTGTCTGTTCAGGTCCTCTGCCCATGTTTTGATTGGATTATTTGTTTTCTTTTGTTGTTATTGAGTTGTATGAGTTCATTGTATATTTTGGATATTAGGCCCTTATCAGAGGTGTTGCTTGCAAATATATCTTCCCGTTCGGATGGTTCTCTCTTTACCGTGTTGAGTTTCTTTTCCTGAGCAGAAGCTTTTTAGTTTGATGTAGTCCCATTCATTTATTTTACCTTTTACTTCCCTTGCTTTTGAGGTTAAATTCATAAAATCCTCTTTAAGTCCAAGGTCCTTGAGTTTAGTTCCTATGTTTTTTTCTATGCATTTTATTGTTTCAGGTCTTATATTTAGGTCCATAATTCATTTTGAGTTAATTTTGTCTAGTTTCATTCTTTTGTAGGTGGCTTTCCAGTTTTTCCAGCACCATTTATTGAAAAGGCTTTCTCCACTGTATGTTTTGGGGTTTTTGTCGAAAATTGTTTGCCCATATAAATATGAGTTTAATTCTGGACTCTCGATTCTGTTCCACAGGTCTGTGTATCTGTTTTCCTGCCAATACCATGTCGTTTTTATTACTGTCGCTTTGTAGTATAATTTGAAGTCAGGCAGAGTGATGCCTCCAGCCTCGTTCTTTATTCTAAGGATGGTTTTGGCAATTCGGGGTTATTTGTGCTTCCATACAAATCTGATGATTTTTTGTGCTGTTTCTTTAAAAAAATGCCAATGAGATTTTGATGGGGATTACATTAAATCTGTATAATGCCTTAGGTAATATGGTCATTTTAACTATGTTGATTCTTCCAATCCAAGAACACAAAATATTTTTCCATTTCTTTCTATCTTCTTTGATTTCTTTTAATAGGGTCTTGTAGTTTTCATTATATAGGTCCTTCACTTGTTTCATTAAATTTATTTCTAGGTATTTTATTCTTTTTGTTGCAATTGCAAAAGGAATTTATTTTTTCCATTTCTTTTTCTAACCCTTCATTATTAGAGTATAAGAACGCTATAAATTTTTGAACGTTGATTTTGTATCCAGAGACTTTACTATATTTGCTTATTGTTTCTAGTAGTGTTCTTGTGTAGTCTTTAGGGTTTTCTATATAGAGAATTATGTCATCCACAAATCGTGACAGTTTGACTTCATTTCCTGTTTGGATGCCTTTTATATCTTTCACTTGTCTGATTGCACTCGCTAGGACTTCCAATATTATATTGAACAAGTGGCGACAGTGGACAGTATTGTTTTGTTCCTGATTTTAGAGGGAAGGTTTTTAGTTTTTCACCATTAAGTATAATGTTGGCTGAGAGTTTGTCATATATGGCCTTTATTATGTTAAGATCCTTCCCTTCTATATAGATTTTGTTAAGTGTTTTGATCATAAATGGATGCTGTATCTCGTCGAAGGCTTTTTCTGCATCTATTGATATGACCATATGATTCTTATTCTTTAATTTGTTTATCTGGTGTATCGCATTAATCGATATGCGTATGTTGAACCATCCTTGTGCCTCTGGGATGAAACCCACTTGATAGTGGTGTATAATCTTTTTAATATGTTACTGTATTCAGTTAGCTAGTATCTTTTTTAGAATTTTTGTATCTGTGTTCATGAGAGATATTGGTCTGTAGTTTTCTTTTTTTGTGTTATCTTTACCAGGTTTTGGTATCAGAGTAATATTGGCCTCATAAAATGTGTTGAGAAGTATTGCCTCCTCTTTGATTTTTTGAGAGTTTGAGAAGTATACGTATTAAATCTTCTTTGAATGGTAGAATTCACTGGTGAAGCCATCTGTTCCTGGACTTTTACTTTTTGGTAGGTTTTTGATGACTGTTTCAATTTTCATACAGTTGATCAGACTATTTAGATTTTCCAGTTCTTCTTGATTCAGTCTAGGAAGGTTGTATTTTTCTAAGTATTGGTCCATTTCTTCTAGGTTATGAAATTTGGTGTTATATACTTTTTCATAATATTCTTGTATGATCCTTTGTATTTCTTTGATCTCAGTCATAATTTCCCCTCTTTCATCCCTGATTTTGTTTATTTGTGTCCATTCTCTTTTTTCTTTAGTGAGTCTAGCCAGGAGTTTTGGATCTCATTGAGTTTTTTCAGAAGTACCGTCTTGAATTCTCTGTCATTTAAGTCGCACATTTCTATGTCTGTAAGCTTATTGCCTGGATATTTTTGTCTTTCTGAGATGCCTTGTCACTTGGTTGTTCATGATGTTTAATGGACTATTTCTCCATCTGGGCATTAATGGAAGTGTATTCTGCTGTTTTTCCAGAAAGAAGATTTATTATATAAATTCTCTCTTTAGCCTATTGTAAAGAAGGTGCTTTTCTTTTAGTTTCTAGTAGGTGGAGTCTAAGCCTCTTGGATCCCTGCTTTATATAAAGTCTTAATAATTCTTTTTAAATTTTCTTATAGATATTTATTCATGCTTGCTACCCTCAGTTTCTGTCCCTGTCAGTGTCAGTGACAGTCTCAGTAGTGTTTGCTCAGATTCCTCTGGAACTCTGCAGTGATCGGTCTGGGAGGGTATGGGGGGAGTGCCCCTCTGGGTTGGGGGTTGGGGGCTGCATCTCAACCTCTGTTTTTCAACCACAGCCAGCAAAATTCAGTTGTTGTTCCTCTGTGGTCCTGTTTTGCTTCTCTGCTTTCTGCCCTGATGACTGGGCCCTGCAGCCTGCCGGCCATGGGGAGTTCACAGCTTTCTCAGGCAGTAATGTTCCTGGAACTCACCGCAAGAACTCATTGCTCCTTCTCCCCTCCCCTTCCTCCTTCATGGAGTTCTGGCAGCTACGAGAGGCAGCTTCTTTACTACTTCCAGTCCACCATCTGACACACAGGGCTCTGACTTGTGGTAGCTCTTATGCACAGATCTCACGCTCAGATGTGCCAGTGTGCAGTTTGGGTGTTTTTTTTGTTGTTGTTGAGTTTTAGATATTCAGCTTATTGTTGTTTCAAGGGGAGAAATCTGGGGACATCTCTCACTCTGCCATGTTTCCAAAGATCCTTGGATGAATCTTGAGAGTATCACACTTAGCAAAGTCAGTCAGAAAAGCTGAGAAGCATATCATTTCACTCATATGTGGGATATGCAACTGAAAGGAACATATGAGCAAGACTAACAAAGGGAGACTCATGGAAACAGACAACTGTTTAGTTGTTACCACATGGAAAGCAGGGAAGGGGAATGTATATATGGGTAATGGAAGTCAAATATAAGGTGATGGAAGAAAACTTAACTTTTGGTAGTGAATACACAATGCAATATACATGTTCCCCTTAAAACTTGCCCAGAACTCTGGATTGGGGAGCCATATTTGAACCTTGCTTCCTGTCTCTTTGCCAATCGATTTAGCAATAAAAGTTTTTTTCTTTTTTTTCTTTTCTCAAAAGACTGGTGCCATAGTATTGGCTCCTGTGTGCATTGGGCAGCAAGCTTTTGCTCAGTATCAAGAAGAGGAAGGGAGAGAGTATTCTTGGTTCAAATACCATAGGCTCTCACATTTTTAAACAAATTTTCATAGATTTTTCTTGAATAGATGTTTATTAATTTGGTGCTTGCTCTTAAGATCATTTCCAGAGATTTATATGTTTTTTTTTTAAGTTTTCATCAGATTCACTGGAGAAATCATCAGAGTTCTTCATGCTGTTATCCTGAAAATTATCTCCTGTATATTCAATTTTGGTTCACATTTATTAAAGTGGTTAATTTCTTAAATATCTTGAACCCATGCTAAAGTTTCAGGTAGAACTCCTGCACCATCTATTCTTTTATATCATAACAACAAATTATATCCAATGAACTTGCCTTATAATGCAAAATTCTATTATTTAAACAATAGAATATAAGTCATGTAGCTAATAATTTGGACCTGCAATTGATTTCATTTTGTTTGTGAGTGTTAAGAGCTGTCCTCTTTTTAATAATAAAAAAGTGACAAAAGAATTGTAGAAAAACTTATGGATCTCAAGGACCATCTAGCTAGGAACAGAGGTAAATTAGAACTGAAAGGTCTAGATGCTCAGCTTTGTGCTCTTTGTAGTTGAACATAATGCCTGTCAAACAGCAGTGAATAAGCTATGCATGCTTCAGAGTTAATGAAACATTTTAATCTGTATTATCTCATATGATCTTCGCAACAACCTGGAAATGGGCCTGGGAAGTATACTATTATTTTCACTTCACAGATGAGTAAACTGTACTTCAAATATCCAACATGGAGATAAAATAACTTACATGGCTATTTTTATCTATATTACCTCATATGACCTTCATAACAATCCTAAAAGGTGGTCTGAGCAATATACTATTATTTTAACTTCATAGATGAGGAAACTTCAATTCAAATCTTTAAAATGGAGGTAAAATTACTTACATGGTTATTTGATTCAAATCTCCTCTTGTTCTTTCCATTATACCAGGCTTCAAATGAGGTTCTCAAGTTGGAGCACAAACCCTCAACCTTGAGACAGAGTCTCACATTCTAATAATAATGTCAACATTAATTTAGAGGCATAAATTGAACTAGGAAACTTGACACTTAGAGCAAATTTTTTAAACCATATTCTCACCTCAGACCCTTTGATGTCTGACCGGATACTTGTCTCTTATTTCCTTCCATCTTCTCCCTTGACTGATATTCCAGACTCTTCTGTGTCTAATTGTTACATAAAGATAGAGTCAGTGAGGCAGTTGCAGCAGTGAGAAACTGATGTCATTTCAGAAAGCATGCTCTGGGCTTCTTGATGGCTCCTACTAGTGCTACCTCATGGTAGTTCCCAAGGTTTTTATCTCCCTGGAGAACCAAAATATTAAAAGATGCTCTACTCAGCAAAAACATCTTGGGACTCAGCATATTTTCTTTGAAATGTCAGACAAAAACAATTGTGTAAATATACTATGAACGAAGAAAGCTACTTGAATCAAATCAGTTAAATATATTTCTTACTCTTATAATACCTTGCTATAAAATCAAATAGTAATACAGTTTGTGAAATGCTTACACAAATAACTACAGATGACTTGATAAAAGTAATCCATATGATCATGTACACATGGATTCTTCCCTTTTCCTAACTCAAAATGTGATGTATTTTGAATCATACAGACCCTGGTTCAAATTTTGACTCTGCCACTTGCAATTTGTGTGATCTGTAGCTTTAGGCTCATCTGAAAATGGGAATAATAAAACTTTCATCAAAGTGCTCCTATAAAAAGAAAATGAGATCATGTATATGAAGGAACCAGCACATTGACTAGAACGCAACACTCAGTAGATGTTTTTTCTCTTCCTTTTCCTTTACAATTACAGTGAGCAAATTAGTAACCACGAAGCTCTCAGAGAACAATTCAGTCTATTTCATGATATTGATTCTATATAGGAAAAAGTTCAGAAAAGACAGACCAGTGAGAGGATTGCTATGATTAGAGAAGTCTTCCTAAAGAAGGTGGGACTTGAGTTTGGCTTTAAGGGATGAATACCCTTTGAATGGATAGTCTAGCATATCTCAAAATCCTCTATTTGAGCACTGGGATTCTGCACAATGGGCCAGGGTGTCCCATTACTTAAATAAAATACAGTGACCTTTTCGTAATTTTTAAAAATAATTAAGATAGCATTCTCTCAATTTGAAATTTCACACCTATACATATCCTTAATTCTTTGACACTTGTTACACCTCCTCTAAATTTAAATTCAGGGTAAGATAGTAATGAATTTGGCACAATCATATAGTTAGATATTTTATGTTTGATAAAGTTGTTTTGTGATATTCTGCAAAGAGAATTATGGCTTCAGGCGCTCTGCCACCTGAACATATTTGAGACTCACTGAGATAGGTGAAAAATGTGAAGCAGATGGGGAACAACATAAAGATAACATAAAAAAAAGTATTAGATGGTACATTGAGCAGACCCACCTGGAGTGGACAGTATGTGTTATAGATTAATAGCAAATAATAGTTAGGTAATAATAAGGTATAGTACTATCTTGAGTACAGTCACTTATAATTTTCAAAGAGTCTACACATACCTAAGCTCATTTTCATAAGAACTTTGTGAAATGAAAAGGGCAGGTTATAATATTACCATCAATACTGACAGCTGATTATTGAGCATTTTCCTATGTACTGGCATCATTGCTACATGCTTTACATATATTATCTCTAATGCTTATAACAACCATGCGATATAAGTATTATTATCTTAATTTTTATAGTTGAGTAAACGAAGGTTTAGAAAGTTTAAGTCATTTGCCCAAGGCCATATATCTAGGAAAGAACATGTGCTTAAATTTGAACCTCAGGTCTGTCTGATACCAGCTCCACTGTATTCTTTTAACAGCATGAAAAGAAGAGAGGAAAGAGATGAAAAGGGAGAAGGCAGTAACAAGTACATGACACAGGAGTTTCCCTACAATAACCCTAAGATTGGGTCTTCCAGAAAATAAACTAAAATAATTTTAAGTCCATTTTATAACAACAGCAGCAGTACTGTCAATCCTGAAAATCAACAAACCCCACTTTGAAGGCCTAATTGCCATACTAAAGTATTCTGGGGGCACTAGGTTCACTTTAGAACTCATGCTCTGCAGTAGTTTGTCCAATCTGAAATGAGAAATAAAAAGCTTTCTAGATTGACATCCTTTACCATTTATGTTTTTCCTCCCTGTGGGAAGCAATCAACACAAACTCTCTATGCAATAGGAATGTTTAAAGCAATCCATAAGGTGAAGCGTGAAGATTTTCCATGACTGACTCCCTACCAAGTAACCTTTTTCCTATAAGAAGAGGTCCAGAGATTGCCAAAGCCAAGAATCAGCACCAAGGATTGCCATGGAGCCCTGTTTCATCTTGAAAGTGAAACATTCAAGATACTCATTCAGAGGGAATAAATGGTTTCACCTCTGAGAAAAGGCCTGGATTGTCAATACTCTCAGGGAATAGATAAATGCTGACACTAGAGTTTAGACTAGAGAAAAGACGGCATCTATTTTAGCTGCCAGAAAGAATGATATAATCTGTCATAGAAATTTTATTCTTCTGGTAAGGAATCTTGGCTACCCCTTCTCTACCAAAGGCATATTTAAAACCCAGAAGACAGAATAAAAGACCTCTTAGAAGCCTGAAAAGATGATACTGGGTCTAGAAACTAAAGCTCATACAATTTACTCATAGTAAAGTTTCTCCATTGTGTACTTAAAGCCAACTAACTCATATTGTGATTAAAACAACTCATTTTTTAAATTTAAAAGGTATGAATAATTACCCTTGAAAATATTTGGAGAAAATCACATCTTTTGCAGAAATGAAAAAAACTTGATACTATTTTTACGTACAGAAAATCATTGTGTGTTAAAAATATTAAAAAAACAAAGTAAAACAAATACACTTATAAAGTGCCTACTATATAAGGTTCTGGGGCCTTACTATTCCAACTGTGGCCCACCCTCCAGTAGTACAGGTATCACTTGGGAGACCATTTAAATGTTAAACCCCAGACCTATTAAATCAGAATATGCATTTTAATAAAATCCCATGCACATTTGAGAAGCACTGGTCTAGGCTTGGGAAACATTTATCCAAGTGTGTCTTTTGACTACTTTCATTAGAATAATCCTGGGTATTGGTTAAAAAATTAAGACTCCTGAGGTCTACTTCAGACCTACTACATGACATCACTAAGAGTGGGATCCAGGACTGTACATTTTTAAATGCAGTAGGGCATTAAATCTCAAATTTGAGCATATATCAGAATTACCTGGAGGGCCTGTTAAAACACAAATTGGTGGGATCTATCAATGCAGAGTTCTCTGATTCAAGAAGTCTGGAGTGGGACCCAAGATTTTGCATTTCTAATATGTTTTTCAGTAATGTTGATGCTACTGGTCCAAGGAGCATGACAGGAGAACCACTACATAAATATAATTTTAAAAGTTTTTTTTTTTTATATATGGTTGTCTAGTCTAGGTTAGCAGATAACAATTAGAAAGAGAGTAGTCAGAGGTAGGCATACCAATAGTAATAGAAAGAAGCAACATCTGATAGGCTGAGAATAGGTGTGGGAAACAGATACTATAATAAAGAGACATAAGAAATAAATGAGTATGTATTTCTGAAGCTATTGAGTATAAGTGCCAAGAACCTTATGTGTCTCACTCCTGCCCCTCTCCCAGAACTATCAGTCTCCCGGTCCTTGAGGGTAATCATTGTGTCTTATATGGTAGTAATGTGAGATAATGGGTGCTCATTAATAATGACCCCCAGTCATCAAGAAGAGGTTTAATTTTGTTTAGCTTACTGTTTAATCAGGTATAGAAATGTACAATATGTTTTAGAAATATTTTCATTGAGGGTTAACTTTTGAACACTAACTTTTGATAAATTAACTTTGAAAACCACTCTATCATCTCCAAATGATGCAGGATAAATGAAGATTATGTAAAACTGGAGTTCAGACAATCCAAAGATGATAATAACAATATCTAATATTTAAAAAGCAAGTACATTTGTTCATGTAATACTCACAATAATGCTTTGAGACACATATAATCATAAATTCTTAGATGATGGCTATCTAAACTAAGGTTCAGAGAATTAAATTAAATTAAATTGTTGAGATCACGCAGGTAATTAATTGATAGTGCAGCCAGACTTGAACTTAGGTCTATCTGACTCCATTTTTCTATATCATTCTGCTTTCGTTACAGGGAATAAAAAAGTTCAGGCTGAGAAGCTGGAAATGTAAACAGTTCTCCTGGGTTTCTGCAGGCCATACTCATTGTAGAGCTTCCTGTAAGACAGGTATCCAAATTTTATTAGCATTAGCAGTTTCTTTCATTTACAGAAACCACGAGAACTCCCTTAATGTTTCTGTGTGCCATAACTTACAATATGCCCTTTCTTCTTCCTTCACTTTTGTGGATTTCACTGTTGCCTGGAAGTACTTCTACCTCTTCCTACACCTTATTGCCCTATACTCCAATTCCTCAGTGACAACATAGAAGGGCTAGTGGGGATATAACAGGCAGAGATAAAGAGAAAGGAAAGACCTAAGGCCCATGTGTATCTGTTTCTCCTCCCCCATCCTCTTACTTTCCCAGTGCCTGGGCTGATTTCTACATTTCTGTCAGTCTCTTCCTACTCCTTTGATGAGTGTCTCAAACATTGAGGCTGGGTGGTCCTCTATAATGAAGATAAAGTTCACTTATTCCTCTAAGAATTCAGCCTCCACCATTCAAACATAAGAACACATTCTGTTGTTCTGAAGCTAAACAAATGGGATGCTTTAGAGTAGAAACTCTTATTATATGTCTGTTTCTTGTAGTTGTCCACAGTTTTTCATAGTGGATCTCAAAAGAAAGAAACTAGGAAAAATGAAAGAAGCAAAAGTTTTATATGCAATAGACTTAGATAAAATTCCTACCGCTGCCACTTAACAGTTGGATGACTTGGAACATCATTTAATCTATCCGATTTATAAAATGGGGCTAATAGCCCCTACCATTCTTACCTCACAGAATGGTTATGGAGCTCTGATGTGTTAATAAGTATGAAAGTGCTATGTAAAGTATAAAGAGGTGCATGGATATAAACTTTGATTGCTAATATAATTCTGTGTTCCTGGCATTTTACATGTTTCTATGTAATCACTGTTATTGCTACTGGTTAGATTTTATAGTACTATGTATTTATTTGAAATTTATTTATTGAGCACTTGCTTTATAGAAATTGAGAGTACAGTAACATACCAGACACAATTATTTTTCTGGAGGAGTGAATTAATTCAGGTACATATATAAGTAAACTAGATTTTGGGGTGATGGGAGAGTGGTGACTAGCCTGGAAATCCAACCACCACTTTTATGCCAGTAATTTAGAAGTTAACATTATTATGCTGTATATGTATGGAGTTACATCAGTAAAATGCTGGAGTAGGCAGCTCCAAACTCCTATCCCCTCACAGAAACATTAAAAACAAGTAGAAATTGTCAAAGCAAACTTTGCCAAAACTCTGGAAAATAGTAAAATGTTTATAACAACCAAGCAAATATGGAATCAAGAAAAAGCCAACTTAAAAATTGTAGCAAAGCTTTATGGTGCTTTTACTGACCCTTGTAGTTGTCCACAGTTTTTCATAGTGGATCTCAAATGATCGGTTATGGTCTTGAAGATGGCAACCCCTACTCCCAGTGTGTGACTCTGGCTCTCGGTTGCAGCAGGAGCAGCCAAAACCCATTTACAAATTATTGTGTTAGTCTGTTCTAACGTGTCTGAGGGATACATAAAAGACTGATGCAAAGTGGTCATATCTGTTTCACCTAACCTGGAAATCAGAGTAGAAAAGTGGAAGGAGAACAAAGTCGAGGCAAGTGAAGAAATATGGCAGAGTGAGAGATGTCCCCAGATCTGTCCCAATGAAACAACAATAAGCTGAACATCTAAAACTCAACAAAAACACACAAACTTCACACCAGCATGACTGAATATGGGCTCTGGCATAAGAGCTACCACAGGTCATAACGCCAGGTGTCGGGCGGTGGACTGGGAGAAACAAAAATGCTGCCTCTCACAGACAGAGCCCCTGTAGAAGGAGGAGGAAAGGAGAAGGTGCAGTTAGATCCCTAAACAGCCCTGCTCTAGAGAGTTGTGAGCTCCATGTGACTGGTGGCAGGGCCCAGTCATTAGGGCAGAAAGGAGAGAAGAGGGGACAGCAGAGAAGTGGAGACAGCAGAGAAACAACAGTTGATTTTTAACACAGAGGTGGCAAAACTGAGGCTGAGCTGCAGCCCCCATCGCCAAACCTGGAGGATCTCTGTCCCCATATCCTCTGAGAACAATCAATGCAGATCCCAAGGGGAATCTGAGCAAACGCTACTGAAACTGTTGCTAACACTGACAGGGACTGAGACTGAGGGTAGTGAGTGTGATTAAACGTCTATAAGAAAAAAAAGGCATTATTAAGGCTTTATATAAAGCAGTGATCCAAGAGACTTAGATGCTATCTACTGGAAACCAAAAGAAAAATGCCTTCTTTGCAATAGGCTAAAGAGAGACCTTTATATAATAAATCTTGCTGGGAAAAAAGTAGAATACACTTCCATTAATTCCCAGGCAGAGAAAGAGTCCATTAAACATCATGAACAACCATGGTGACAAGGCATCTCAGAAAGAAAAAGAAAAGCTCCAGAAAATAAGCTTATAGACATAGAAATATGTGACTTAAATGACAAAAAATTCAGGGTGGTACTTCTGAAAAACCTCAATGAAATATAAAATGATTCATATTAACAATTTCAGGAATTGAAAAAAACAAGTAGATGATTAGAATGATTTCTTTGGCAAAGAGATTGAAACCCTGAAAAAGAACCAAATAGAACTTCTGGTGATAAGAACATACTGCAAGAGATGTAAAATGAAATAGCAAGTTGGAAAATAGAGAAGACCAAATGGAGAAAAGGATCAGTGATATTGAAGACAGAAATCTAGAAATAAATCATAAGGAAGAAGGAAGAAACTGAAGAATGAAAAATAATGAAAGAGAAATACAAGAACTAGCTGATATCATCAGGAGAGGAAACAGAATAATGGGCATTTTCAAAGGTGAGGAAAAGCAGCAGAGATTAGAAAGCATTTTTGAACAAACAATTGATAATTCCCCAAATATAAGAAACGAGCTGGAGCTTGGGAAGAAGTCAACAGAACACCCAATTATCTCAATCCAAAGAGGCCTTTGCCAAGACACATTGTATTAAAATTATCAAAAATCAATGACAAAGAAGAATTCTCAGGGCAGCCAGGGAAAAGAAGATGGTAATCTATAAAGGAAAAAGCATTAGATGACTGTCAAATTTGTCAGCACAAATCTTACAAGCCAGAAAGGAATGGAATCAAACATTCAAACTATAAAATGAAAGGAACTACAAGCCAAGAATAATGTATCTGGCATTGCTCTCCTTTACATATGAAGGAGAAATCAAGACCTTTCCAGACACAAAAATTGAGGGAATTCTCCACCATAAGGCCTGCATTATGGGAAATACTGAAAGGCGTCAGCTCACTGAAAACAAAATGACACACACAAAAAAAATACATAGTTAGTAGTGGCGACTAGCAGACAGACAGAAGCAGAGGAGTGCAACCCTTACTAAGAACAGGGCATTATATCCTTAAACAATAAGAAGATTGGCTATATCGAGGTAGTAATGAACATACAGCATACATAAGGACAAATTGAGACAACAATGACTGAAAATAGGAGGATTCAAAGATCCAAATTCGCAAAGGGGAATGGAGATAAGGCACATGCAGAACAATATGGATGACGTGTGTGTGTGTGTGTGTGTGTGTGTGTGTGTGTGTGTGTGTGTGTGTGTGTGTGTGTGTGTGTGTGTGTGTGTGTATCCTTTACATATTCATAATGGTAACTGCATGCTAAAGATTAAAACTGAAGTATATAACATAAAACAAGAAGAACCAGAGGGAATATCCATAAAAGCCAATCAAAATAAAGAAAAAAACCCACAAGAACAAGAAAACAATGGAAAAAACAAGCAACTAGGAAGCAAAAGATAAAATGGTTATAGAAAACCTCATATTTCAATAGTCATTCTAAGTGTAAATGGACTGAAGTCACCAATAAAAGGGTACAGAGTTGCAGATTGAATCAAAAACCAAAACCCAAACATATGTCTTAAGGAGACACATCTCAGTTCCAAAGACAAATATAGACTCAAAGTGAAAGGGTGGAAAATGATATTTCAAGCAAATGGCATTTAGAGAAAAGAGGGAGAAGCATTATTAATATTGGATGAAATAGACTTCAATATAAAAAGTTAAAGAAAGATAATGAGAGACACTTCATAATGATAAAGGGAATCATGTACCAAGAAGACACAACACTTATTAATATCTATGTTCCCAATCAGGGAGCCCAAAATATTTAAAGCAATTACAAACAGAACGAAAGGGAGAAAAAGACCAAAACCCTATCATAGTAGGGCACCTAAATGCCCCACTTTCAGATATGGCCAGATCATCCAAACAGAAAATCAATAAGGAAATAACATCCTTAAATGACACATTAGGCCAACTGGACATACTTAACATTTACAGAGTCTTTCATTCCAAAACAGTTACTTATACACTCTTCTCCATTGCACATGGCACACTCTCAAGGATTGACCATATACTGGGATGCAGATATAGCCTCAACAAATATAAGAAGCTTGAAATCATACAACCATATTCTCTGATCATAATGTTTTGGAGCAGCAGATCGACTGTAAAAAGAAAGTGGGAAAAACCACAAATACATGGAGATTTAACAACATACTACTGAAGAATAACTGGGTCAAAGAAAAAATCAAGAAATGGATCGAGAGATACATAGAAATGAATGATAATGATATTACAACATGTCAAAACACTTGGGACACAGCAAAAGCGGTCACAAGAGGAAAGCTGATATCATTACAGGCCTCTCTCCAGAAACAAGAATGAGCCCAAATAAACAACTTTATGCTTCATCACATACACACACACACACACACACACACACACACACACACACACACACACACACACACAACTAGAAAAGGAAGAACAAATGAAGCCTAAAGTCAGCAGAAGGAAAGAAATAATCAAATTTAGAGCATAAATAAATAAAATTGTAAACAAATAACAATAGAAAAAATAAATGCAATGAAGAGCTGGTTCTTTGAGAAGATTAATAAAACTGAATAATCCCTGGCTAGACTCACTAAAGAAAAAAGAGAAAGGACACAAATAAAATCAGGGTTGTAAGAGGGGAAATGATGACATACTGCAGAAATATAAATGATCATACAAGAATATTATGAAAAAGTATATAACATCAAATTTATTAACTTAGAAAAATGGACAAGTATTTAGAATGATACAACCTTCTTAGATTGAATCAAGAACAACTGAAAAATCTAAATAGACCTATCAGCAGTATGGAAATTGAAACAACCATCAAAAACCTACCAAAAAGTAAAAGTCCAGGACCAGAAGGCTTCATCAATGAATTCTACCAAACATTCAAAGAAGATTTAATACCTATTCTCTTCAAACTCTTCCAAAAAAGTCAAAGAAGAGGCAATACTTCCCAACTCATTTTATGAAGCCAATATTACCCTGATAGCAAAATGTGGTAAGGATAACACATACAAAAAAATTACAGACTGATATCTCTCATGAACACAGATGCAAAAATCCTAAAAAAGATACTAGCGAACCGAATACAGCAACATATAAAAAAAAAATTATACGCTACAATCCAGTGGACTTCATCCCAGGGACACAGGGATGGTTCAACATATGCAAATCGATTACTGTGATACACCACATAAACAAATTTTAAAATAAGAATCGTATGATCTTATCAATAGATGCAGAAAAAGCCTTTGACAAGATACAGCATCCATTTATGATCAAAACACTTAACAAAATTGGCATAGAAGGAAAGTACCTTAACATAATAAAGGCCATATACAACATTATACTGAAGGGTGAAAAATTAAAAACCTTTCCTCTACAATCAGGAACAAGGCAAGGTTGTCCACTATCCCCACTGTCATTAAATATAACTTTGGGGGTCCTAGCAAGTGCAATCACTAAAGAAAAATATATAAAAAGCATTTGAATAGGAAACGAAGAAGTTGAACTGTCACTCTTTGTATACAACATGATTCTCTATATAGAAAACCCTAAGTACTCCACAAGAACACTACTAGAAACAATCAGTGAATACAGTAAATTTTCTGGATACAAAATCAATGTTCAAAAATCCATAGTATTCCTTTACTCTAATAACACAGTTTCAGAAAAAGTGGAAAAAATAATTCATTTTGAAATTGCAACAAAAAACAATAAAATACCTAGGAATAAATCTAATGAAACATGTGAAGAACCTATATAATAAAACTATAAGACCCTATTAAAAGAAATTGAAGATACAAAGAAATGCAAAGATGTTCAGTGTTCTTGAATTGAAATGACCTTATTACCTAAAGCATTAGTCAGATTTAATGCAATCCTCATCAAAATCCCATCAGCAATTTTTAAAGAAATAGAATAAAAAATCATCAGATTTGTATGGAAGCATAAGAACCCGAATTGCCAAAGCCATCCTGAGAAAAAAAGAATGAGGCTGGTGGCATCACTCTGCTTGACTTCAAATTATAATACAATACAAAATTAATCAAAATGGCATGGTATTGGCAGAAAAACAGACTACCAGACCAGTGGAACAGAATCGAGAATCCAGAAGTAAACCCATGTATATATGGGCAAATGATTTTTGACAAAAAAAAAAAAAA
>NW_011889297.1:1604009-1643993 GCF_000151845.1 Pteropus vampyrus | reverse complement strand
AAAAAAAAAAAAAAAAGCCAAAAGCATACAGTGGAGAAAGGAAAGCCTCTTCAATAATTGGTGCTGGAAAAACTAGAAAGCCACCTGAAAAAAATGAAACTAGACTGTTGTCTATCACCACACACCAAAATTAACTCAAAATGAATTAAGGACCTGAATTTAAGACTTGAAACAACAAAATGCATAGAATAAAGTATAGGAACTAAACTCAAGGACCTTGTACTTAAAGAAGATTTTATGAATTTGACCTCAAAGGCAAGGGAAGTAAATAAATAAATAAATAAATGTGACTACATCAAACTAAAAATCTTTTGTACAGCAAAAGAAACCAGCAGCAATGTAAGGAGACAACCATCTGAATTGGAGACAACCATCTGAATTGGAAAATATATTTGCAAGCAATGCCTCTGATAAGGGCTGAAAATCCAAAATATACAAAGAACTCATACCATTCAATAACAACACAAAAACAAATGATCCAATCAAAAAACAGGCAGAGGACCTGAACACACAGTTATCCCTAGAGGACGTAGAAATGGCCAACAAATATATGAAAAAATGATTAGCATAGCTAGCTATTAGGGAAATACAAATCAAAATCACAATGAGGTACCATCTCACACCTGTTAGAATAGCTATAATCAACATGACAAGTAATAACATATGTTGGAGAGTATGTGGAGAAAGGGAACCCTCATACACTGTTAGTGGGACTGCAAATTAGTAAAGCCAGTATGGAAAACAGTATGGAGATTCCTTGATAAACTAAGAATTGATCTACCATATGATCCAGCAATCCATCTACTGGGTATTTACCCCGAAGACTTGAAAACTTATATATGAAAATATATTGGCACACCAATGTTCATAGTAGCATTATTCACAGTGGTCAAGACATGGAAGCAACTGAAGTGTCCTACGATAGATGATTGGCTAAAGAAGCTGTGGTACATATATACAATGGAACATATCTCAGCCATAAGAGATGAAATATTGCCATTTGTGACAACATGGATGGCCCTTGAGATAATCATGCTAAGCAAAATAAGCCAGACAAAGAAAGTCGAAAATCACATATCACTTATATGTGATGAACAGGACAAACAAACAGAGATTCATGGACATGGGCAATAGGCTAGTGGTTACCAGAGGGTAGCGGGGAGGTGGAGGTGGGCGGCAGATGGGGTATAGGGGGTCAAATGTGTGGTGATAGAAAGAAATCTAACTATGGGAGATGAACACATAGTTTAAATATATGTGTGCCTTACTGTTAAAGTGTACAGCTGGAACTTATTGGATTTTGTTAACCAATGTCAGCATAAAAAAACTAAATTAATTTTAAAATAAAGAAAAGAAATGTGGAAAGCACTTTCACTGTACAGGCGAATAAAAAATCTGTGGCCATCAGGGTCAAAAGATTACAGCTGAACGTTCTAGCTAGAGATGGAGACGTAAGCAGATCCTGAAGTAACCCCTTTCCACAGACACACTGAATCTACAGTTATGTATGGAAGAATTTCCTCTGAAAAAAAAAAAACTAAAAAATTAGTGGAGCAAACTCTTCACATTGAACAAGTGAGGAAAAACAAAACAAAACATTGAAGCGGGGAGGAAAGGCTGAGATTCATTTTTATCAGGTGCAGCAACCCACAATCAGAAGGGAACTCAAAGCTCAGAATTTCTCCCTGATGAGTGAAGGGATTGTACCACACATTCGGTTTCCCAACTTTTAAGACTGGCACCTAACGGATGCGTACCCAAAACATTTATGTTAGAAAACCAATGGGGCTCACAGATCTGTGGGCTATCACAAACTGAGAAACAGTTCTGCAAAAGCTCCCGTTCAGTCTCACCTCCGTAAAGTTGAGTGCAGAAGCTGCTCTTTGAAAAGTGCCCAGACATTATGTGAAAGAGACTCATTTGCTAATTTTAAAGCATTGTTTTGAGAAGTACAGGCCTGCTGGGATACTCTCTGGGGATGAAGTTTGGTGGAAACCATTTTCCTTTCCCCCCTCGGTCTTGCTTAAGGTGGCAGCACCATCTTTTTTCCCATTTCCTTTTACTTCTTTATTTCTTTTTCTTTCTTAATTTTTTCACAGATGCACTCTTTGCACTTCCTCTCTGCCTTGCTCTAGCCAGTGGGCATCATCTTTGCACTCTCTCTTCTGTGCTCCAAAGCACCAGACTCTCTCATAGGAAAGCTTCTACAAACGTCTGGTGTCCCAGTTTTTGTGGTTGCCACCCAGGGGACACCCCTTGATCACCTGGATCTGGAGGCCAGGGAGGCTTGTATTCCTGGGTCCCATGAGATAGTAACACTCAGAGAGACAGTTCTTGGTAGACAGGCTACCACAACCAGGGCATTGCACAGACAGAAGACCGAAACATACCTACAGACTCTCTGTGAAAGAGACCTACTTGCTTGTCCAGAAGCTTTGGTCTGAGGGGCAGGCTCCTGATGTAACATGCTTATGGGGCCAATGGAGGTGCTCTCAAGGAACAGAGGCCAGTAAATATAATCTTCGTGTTCTCTTTCTGTCTCACTCCAACTTGGTGGTATCTTCCAGAAAAGAGCTTATACCTTTGTCTGGTTCCCTAATTTTTGTGGTTACTAAAGATGACACCTCTACTTCACTTAGATTTGGTGGCTAGCAGTGCTTATGATTTGGGGTCCCAAAGGACTGTAACCAATGGAGAAAGAGTTCTTAAACAGCTACCGTGCCCAGGGCACAAGAGGTAACAGACACAGGGACTCAGGCTTTCTGTGAAAAGAGTATATTAGCTTATATCATAGCTGTAGGCTAAGGAGCAAGTTTTTAATTAAACATACATAAGGGCTTACTGCAAGACACATTACACTAAAATTACCAAAAACGAATGACAAAGAATTCTCAGGGCAGCCAGGGAAAAGAAGATGGTAATCTATAAAGGAAAAAGCATTAGATTATCATCCGACTTCTCAACACAAACCTTAAAAGCCAGAAAAGAGTGGAATCAAGCATTCAAACTATTAAATGAAAGGTACTACCATCCAAGAATAATGTATCCAGCAAAGCTGTCCTTTAGACATAAAGGAAAAATAAAGACCTTTCCAGACATACAAAAATTGAGAGAATTCTCCACCACGAGGCCAGCATTACAGGAAATACTGAAAGGGGTCAGCTTGCCTAAAACAAAATGACTAAAAAATACATAACTATAGGTAAGGTGACTACTAGGCAGATAGAAGCAGAGGAGTGCAACCCTTACTAAGAACAGGCTACTACAAGCTTAAATAATAAGAGATTTGTTATTGCAAGATAGTAATGAGTGTTTAGCATACATAAGGACAATCTGAGGCAACAATAACAGAAAAAGTGAGGATTTAAAGATCCAAATTCACAAACAGGAATAGAGATATGGCACACACAGGAATAGGAATAGAGATATGGCACACACAGAAGAAAATAGACTAATACACACACACACATATGTGTATGTCTGTGTATGTGTATATATATGTGTGTGTGTGTATAACTATCTTCTACATATTCATAATGGTAACCAAATGCCAAAGATTCAGAACTGAAATATATAACATAAAACAAGAAGGACCAGAGGAAAATCCACAAAAAAAAAAAAAAAAGAAAAAGAAAAAGAAAACAGACTCATAAGGGCAAGGAAGCAATGGAAACAACAAGCTACCAGAAAAAAAAAAAAGACAAAGGGCTATAGGAAATCTTCATATTTCAATAATCATCTTAAATGTAAATGGACTGAATTCACCAATAAAAAGGCATAGAGTTGCAGGTTGGATTAAAAAAAAACAAAAACAAAAACAAAACCCAACCATATGCTGCTTCCAGGAGACACATCTCAGTTCCAAAGACAAATATAGACTCAAAGTGAAAGGATGGAAAATGATATTTCAAGCAAATGGCATTCAGTGAAAAGTAGGAGTAGTAGTACTAATATCAGATGAAATAGACTTCAATATAAAAAAGGTAAACAAAGATACTGAGGGACACTTCATAATGGATAAGGAATTCATACACCAAGAAGACACAAATAAACAAAATCAGGGATGAAAGAGGGGAAATTATGACAGACACTGCAGAAATATAAAGGATCATACAAGAATGCTATGAAAAAAGTATGTAACACCAAATTTAATAACCTAGAAGAAATGAACCAGTACTTAGAAAGACACAACCTTTCTAGACTGAATCAAGAATTGGAAAATCTAAATAGACCAATCAGTAGTATGGAAATTGAAACAATCATCAAAAAATTAACAAAAAGTAAAAGTCCAGGACCAGGTGGTTTCACCGGTGAATTCTACTAAACATTCAAAGAACATTTAATACCTATTGTACTCAAACTCTTCCAAAAAATCAAAGAAGAAGCAATACTTCCTAAGTCATTTCATAAGGCCAATATTATCCTGATACCAAAATATGGTAAAGATAACACAAAAAAAGAAATATCTCTCATGAAGTGAGATGCAAAAATTCTAAATAAAATACTAGAGAACTGAATACAATATCTTAAAAAGATTATACGCCATGATCAATTGGACTTCATCCCAGGGGCACAAGGATGGTTCAACATATGCAAATCAATTAATGTGATACACCTTACAGACAAAATGAAAAATAAGAATCACATGATCATATCAGTAGATGCGGAAAAAGATACGGCATTCATTTATGATCAAAACACTTAAGAAAATCAGTGTAGAAGGAGAGTACCTAACATAATAAAGGCCATATATAACAAACTCTCAGCCAACATTATACTTAATGGTGAAAACTAAAAACCTTTCCTCTAAGATCAGGATCAAGACAAGGCTGTCTGCTGTTGCCACAGTTATTCAATATAACATTGGAGGTCCTAGTGAATGCAATCAGGAAGGAGAAAGATATAAACGGCATCCAAATAGGAAACAAAGAAGTCAAACTGTCACTCTTTGTGGATGACATGATTCTCTGTATAGAAAATCCTAAAGACTCCTCAAGAACACTACTAGAAACAAAGAGCCAATGTAGTAAATTTTCTGCATATAAAATCGTTGTTCAAAATTCATAGCGTACCTATACTCTAATAACAAAATTTCAGAAAAAGAAGTGGAAAACAGAATTCATTTTGCAATTGCATCAAAAAGAATAAAATACCTAGGGATAAATCTAATGAAATATGTGAAGGGCTTATATAATAAAAAGTATAAGACCGTATGAAAAGAAATTGAAGAAGATACAAAGAAATTGAAATATATTCTGTGATCCTTGATGGGAAAAATCAATAGTTAAAATGACTTTATAACCTAAAGCATTATACAGATTTAATGCTATCCCCATCAAAATCCCATTGGCATTTTTTTTACCGGCTTTATTGAAATATAATAGAAAATTACTTGCTCGTATTTACATTGTACAATGCAATGAGTTTTTTTTTTTCAATTACAGTCGGTACCAGTTTCAGTTGTACAAACTAGTAATCAGAGATCCACATAACTTACATAGAAATCATCCCACTAAATCTAGTACCCCCTTCCCCCTTATTATTTCTTACATTATTAATCATCTTCTTCATGCTACACTCTACATCTCTATGTCTATTCTGCAACTATCTATTTGTACCTCTTAATCTCTTTGCCTTTTTTATTTGTACCCCGCTACTGCCCTCCCATCTAGTAGCCCTCAAAATATTCTCTGTATCTATGAGTTTATTACTGCTTTTGTTGTTATTTATTGTTTTTTTTTCAATTCCACATGTACATGAAATCATGAGATATTTGTCTTTCTCTATCTGACCCATCTCATTCAGCGCAATACCCTCTATGTCCATCTCCTTCCTTTTCGTCTGTGTGTGTCTTTTTTCTGAAGTCTCTTGTAGTCAGCATATATAGGGGTTTTATTTTCTTATCCATTCAGCCACTCTAACCTTTGGTTGGAGCACTTAATTCTTTTCCATTTTGATTAGATGTTGATAAAAATGTAGTTATTTTGATTTTTTATTCATGATTTTGATACATGTCTTTTTTAAAGAAGTCACTCCAAGGTTTCCTGTAATACTGGCTTGGTGTTGAAAAATTCCTTTAGCTTATTTTCATCTGGGAAGCTCTTTATCTGTCCTTCCACTCTTAAGTGACAGCTTTGCTGGATAAAGTATTCTTGGTTGTAGATTCTGGGTTTCATCACCTCCAATATTTTGTCCCAAGCTCTTCTGTCTTACATGGTACCTTTTGAGAAATTTGCTGCTAGTTTTATGGGCGCTCCCTTGTAGGTAGCTAACTGCTTTTCTTTTCCTGCCTTTAAGATTCTCTCTTTGTATTTAACTGGTGGCAGTTTAATTATGATCTGTCTTGGGGTGAGCCTCTTTGGGGTTCTCCTTCTTGGAATTCTCTGAGCATCCTGGGGTCGTTTGTCTCTTTCCTTCACCAAGTGAGGGAAGTTTTCCCCCATGATTTCTTCAAATAGTTCTTCAATGTCTTGTCCTTTAGGTGCCCCTATGACATGAATATTTTACATTAAATACTGTCTCATAGGCTCATTAAATAATTATTACTGCCTTGGCTTATTTTTTCTTGCCATTATAATTGAGTGTCCTTGGCTTCCCCATCTTCTATGTCAGTGGTTTGATCCTCTTCTTTATCAACTCTGTTTAGTACCCCTCTAATATACTCTTCACCTCAGATAAAGTGTTCATTTCTGACAAGTTCCCTTTTATAATTTTCATTTCTATTTCTGTTTTTTTTTATTTCTTTGTTAAAGTTCTCGATGAATTCATCTATACTTCCCCTAAGTTCACTGAACATCTTTATAACCAGTGTTTTGAACTCTGCATCTGTTAGATTGCTTGACTCTTTTATTCCCAGATCTCTGTTTTGTTCTCTCATATGGCTTCTGCTTCTTTGTCTTCCCATTTTTGCTACCTTTCTGTCTGTTTCTATGCACTAAGCAAAACTCCTAAGTCTCCTGGTCTTATTAGCATGGCTTTGTGTAACTTTATTAGATTATCACCATATTTTTATGAAGAAATCCTACAATCTAGGAAAGAGTGGAATCAAATATTCAAATTATTGAAAGAGAAAAATCAGTAGCCATGAATGATATATCCAGCAAAGTTATGTTTTAGATATGAAGGAGAGATAAATGCTTTTTCAGACATACAGAAGCTGAGGAAATTTACCACCACAGACCTGTATTTAAAAAAAAAATGTTAATGGGGCTTTTATACCTGATACAAAAAGGCAAAAGAATATACAACTATGAGTAAGATGACTAGTAGACACAAGCAGGAAACTTCAACCCTTGTTCAGAATAGGGTATTAAGTGTTTAAATATAATCTAAAGGTTAAAGGAGGCAAAAACATTAAGAAAAGAAGACAATAGCTACTGAAATTTGGAAATGAATGCACAGCCCAAAAGAGACAAAGATGGATATTTTTTAATGATAAAGTTGGTAATACATTAAAAACACATAACACTTATTAATGTATATGCGCCCAAACTGGGTGCATCAATATATGTAACACAACTACTAACAGAACTAAAGGGAGAAACTGACACACACAATTATAGAAAGGGATGTAAATACTCTATTGACAGCAATGTCTTTACTAGTAAATTATACTAGACATTCAAAAAAGATTTACAACCTATTTTCAAACACTTCCAAAAATTTGAAAAAGACACAATACTTCCTAACTCATTTTATGAGGCCAATATTACCCTGATACCAAAACCTAGTAAAGATAACACAAAAAATGAAAAACTATAGACTGATATCTCTGATGAATATAGATGCAAAAATTCTAAACAAGCAAACTTAATACACATAAGAAAGATAATATATCATCAAATGAGGTTCATTTCAGGGGTGAAAGGATGTTTCAACATATGCAAATTGATCAATGTCAGACATCACATTAACAAATTAAAAAATAAGAATCATATAATCATATCAATAGATGTACAAAAAATAATTTAATCTATTTATGATTAAAATGCTCAATAAAATGAGTATAGAGGGAAAGTACCTCAACATAATGAAAGCCTTATGTGAAAAATCTGAGCTAATAGCACATTCAACAGACAAAAACTGAAAGCTTGTTGTAAAAAACAATCATGCTCTTTCATTTCTGATTTTATTTGTGTCCTGTCTCTTTTTTCCTTAGTGAGTCTAGCCAGAGGTTTGTCAATTTTATTAATCTTTTCAAAGAACAAGCTCTTTGTTGCATTAATTTTTCTATCGTCTATCGTCAATTTCATTTAATTCTGCTCTAATTTTTATTATTTTCTTCCTTCTGCTGAATTTGGGCTTCATTTATTCTTCTTGTTCTAGTTTTTTTAAGATTAATTTTAGGTGTTTATCTGGGATTTTTCTTGTTTCTTGAGATAGGCCAATAATATGAACTTTTATTACCACATTTGAAGTATCCCAAAAGTTTTGATATGTTGTATTTTCATTCTCATTAGTTTTTATGTATCCTTCCCCCCCCAGGTTACCCTGAAGTTTATTTAAACTAAGAGAAAAGTCATAATGTTTTCATGCAATACATACCAGGTTTTTTAAATAACAATTGTGACAAATAACAAAGAATTAAGAAATGCCGCACTGTGATCCATACAGAAAACCAATATTTGGGGTTGTATATAATTTAAAGAAATGTCTCAAACACTTTTAGAAATACTGTTGTAGCCAATACATAGAGGCACTCCTTAGGTGGGCATAGGAATGCAGATTTTTTTACAACAAGAAAAAAAAAACACATGCACACTGAAAATACTCTATTTTTCAAAATCACTGAGCAAGAAAGCAACATTAAACCATCATACCGATTTTACACAACTTGTATACGTACCTTGAGTTAAATCCAAGAGCAAAAGTTAAAACTCTCCTCCTCTATTTTTGGTAAACAACTGCATGTAAACTTAAATGACTTTCCCCTGAATTTTACCTGGGAGTGATCTTTCAAATTTTTTACTAAAAGAGAGCAGATTGGGCACTTTTATACTGATGTCACCAATGTTAATATTTCTTAAAATCTCAGGAAGGTTCATATTCTTTAAAGTTGATACAGCACGGGCTAGAGCTCTTGCTAAGCCAGCCTCAGATTTCTCCAGTTTATTTTGTGCATCAATTTGTGTAAAAATCTCATTCACGTTGGTCTCCAATACTATTCTCCCATCATCATTTCTGCAAGCATATTGTGAACCTTGCCTACATGGACAATTAAATCTAGTTCACAGACATTTTCAAAACACTTGTCTAATGTTTCCATAAATACTTGAATTAGATCTAAAATGCCAAGTTCACTTCCTGAAGAATCCACAAAGAAGACAAAATATAATGTTGCATAATGTCTATAAATAAGTTTGTTTTCAGATCCCCCAATTAATAATAATCCTTCTAGGAAATTACAAACATTTTCATCTCTTTTAGATACCAAATGGAATGTCTTCCTGATGATTGGCTGTTGTGTATGTTCACTATAAGGCTGGTAGAACTTGGAGAGCCATGGCTTCCTGTTTGTGTTAAAGATAAGGATCGCCTTGATCATAGCTGAGCCAAGCTGAACGGATAGGTGCTGGGGGCCAGGGCAGGAGCAGGAACACGAGCCTTGCCACTGGGATCTCTCTGGCGCTCCTTCCCCACCTGCCCCCTCTTGCATGCCCTATGTATCTTTTGTTCTCTCCTTTTATTTCTTCTTTGACCCATTACCCATTCTTTTTTTTTTTTAGTAGCATGTTATTTAATCTCCACATATTTGTGTTTTTTCCCCACTTTCTTTTTTCAGTTTATCTTTGTTTTGAAAGCATTGTGGTCAGAGAATATGCTTGGCATGATTTCAGTCTTCTTAAATTTGTTTAGGCTTGTTTTGTGTCCCAGTATGTGGTCAATCAATCAATGAGAATGTTCCATGTGCACTAGAGAAGAATGTATATGCAGTTGTTTTGGGATAAAAAACTCTGTAAATGTCAATTATGTCCAATTGGTCTAATGTGTCATTTAAGGTTGATATTCCTTATTGATTTTATGTTTGGATGATCTATCCATAGCTGTCATTGAAGTATTTAGGTCCCCTAGTATAATTGTGTTTTTATCAGTTTTTCCCTTTAGTTCTGTTAGTAGTTGCTTTATAAATTTATCGAAATATATATATCGATAAACATGTCTTCTTGCTGTAGTGTCCCCTTTATCATTATAAAATGTCCATCACTGTGTCCTGTTTTCTTTTTTATCTTGAAGTCTATTTTGTCAGTCATAAGTATGGCTACAACCACTTTTCTCTGGATGCCATTTGCTTGGAGTATCATTTTCTACTCTTTCACTTTGAGTCTATATTTGTCTTTGCAGCTGAGATGTGTCTCTTGAAGGCTGCATATGGTTGGGTTTTGTTTTTTGATCCACTCTGCTACTCCGTGACTTTTTATTGGTGAGTTCACAGTCTATTTACATTTAGGGTGATTATTTCAAAATGAGGTTTTCCTATAGCCATTTTATCTTTTGTTTTCTGGTAGCTAAGTGTCTTCACTGTTACTTTGTCCTTGTGTTTTTGTCTGTTATTTTTGCTTTGTGGTATTCTATGATTTTTCCCTCTGTTCCCTCTTATGTTATGTGTCTCAGTTCTGGATTTTTGGTGTGTGGTTACCATTAAGTTTATGTAAAAGAAAGTTTCATATATACAGTAGTCCTCTTTCTTCTGTGTGTGTCTTATCTCCATTCCCCTTCGCAAGTTCAGACATTTACCCTCTTCCCTTTTAGTTTTTGTTGTCTCAAATATCCCTGTTTATGCTGTGGCTTCATTTCCAAGTTGCAGTAGCTATCATCTTCTTCTCTTTCAAAAATGTTTTACCTCTTTAACCATTATGTAATATTTAATGTTATAATACCTTATTCTGAATAAGGGTTGCAATTTTCTGCTTGTCTGTTAGTCATCTTATTCATAGTTTTATATCTTTTTGTTTCAGGTAGAGTAATCCTCTTCAGTATTTCCTGTATCACAGGCTTTGTGATGGAAAATATCCTTAGTTTCTATACATTTGAAAAAGTTTTATTTCTCCTTCATATCTAAAGTTTAACTTTGCTGCATATTTTATCCTTGGCTGGTAATTTTCTTTTTCAATGGTTTGAATATTTGATTCCACTTCCTCTTAGCTTATAAAGTTTCTGCTTAAAAGTCCATTAATAATCTAATGGTTTTTCCTTTATAGGTTACTGTCTTCTTTTCTCTGGCTTCCTTAAGAATTCTTTCTTTGTCATTAATTTTTGACAGTTTTAATATAATGTGCCTTGGAGAAGGCCTTTTTGGGTTGAGGTAATTAGGTATTGTGTTTGCTTCTTGAATTCAAGGATGCAGTTCTTTTTTTAGGTTTGGGAAATTCTCATTGACTATATATTTGAATAGGCTCTCTGTTCCATTATCCCTCTCTTCTCCTTCTGGTATACCAATTCTTCTTATATCACTCTTTCTGATGGAGTCAGATAATTCGTGTAAGGTGCTTTCATTTTTTTTTTTTTTCACTTTCAAGTCTCTCTTCTTCCATCTGTGATGTTTGGTTCTTTTTTAAGTTTCATCACTTTGGTAAAATGTTCCTTTTGATTTTATTTCTGATTTTATTTGACTGCTAGTCTGAGTTTTCCTGCATCTTGTTGAGTTTTTTCAGAACTGCAATCTTGAATTCTCTGTCATATAAATCACATATTTTCATGTCCTTAGTTTATCTTCTGGGGATATTTCATATTCTTTTGCAGCTGCTTTGTTGCCTTGGTTGTTGATAGTATTTGATGGATTATTTCTTCTCCTAGGTATTTATGGGAACAAACTCTGTTTTAAAATTTTATTATTAAGAGAGATGCCTCTTTAGCAAGTTGATAAGAGGAGGTTTTTCTTTTGTTTTCCAGCAAGTGGTACTTGAAGGAAGCACAGGCCTCTGGATATCTGTTGGGGAAAAAAATTCCCTTTATTCTTTGGGTAAGTTGGTGCCTCCTCTGTGACCAAGTCGCCCCAGTTTCAGGGCTCTACCCCATGAACGTTGTGGGCAATAGGGTTCCAAGCCCCTAAAGTTCCAATACAGCCCCCGGAGCCCGATGCAATGTTGCTCTGCCTGAGGTGTCACAGGTGCCCCTGCTGGGATCAGCCTCTTACGGGTGGGGGCCATGTGGGTTGGAAGAGGCAGCTGGGGTGCTTGTGGCTTTGTTTTCCTCTCAGTAATGGTAGCCAGACCTCAGCTATCTTACCTCAGTATCTCCACCCTTGTCACTGGGATTAGTTTCAGTGTGTGTCAGTCACTCAGGAGCTGTCTCTTCAGTTCTCAGGGTTGTAGCTACACTGCTTTGTAACTAAACACTCACTGCTACATTTTCTTCTGGGGCCTACTGCTAGCTCTGGGAGGGTGGAGGTGGGTGGCCAGGCTCCATGTCTTTTTTTTTTCTGCCTGGTAGTGGCAGCTGCCAGAACACAGTTGTTGCACTTTTGTATTCTGTTCTCTGCCCTAACAGATCACTGGGTTCAGCCATATTATATGCTGATCACTCAGGCAGAAGTGCTTGCAGCTATAGAGACTGCACATCACAATATGATTTCACTCCTTTCCCCTAGTCTTGCAGTGAGTTCCGTTTTGAGGCCGCAACACCCATCTCTGCTTTTCTCCCTTCCCTCATCCCCTGTTCACCCAGATTTTCACACCTTCAGATGTTTCAATGTACAGATTTCTCAGAAATGTTTGTGTATTAAGCTGTGAGTCCTTTGTTGGATTATAGCTGTTCAACTTGTTGTAATTTCAAGGGGAGAGATCTAGGGCACCCCTCATGTGGCCATGCTTCAAATGTACCCTTCTCTAAAAAGACTGGTATTTTATTTTATTTTTATTTTTTGATGCAATTGTCAATGGGATTGTTTTCTTAATTTTTCTTTCTGATAGTTCATTATTGGTGTATAGAAATGCAACTGGTTTCTGAATATTGATTTTGTATTCTGTTACTTTACCCAATTCATTTACCAGTTCTAATAGTTTTTAGTGGAGTCTTTGGGGTCTCTATCTATAGTATGATGTCATCTGCAAATAATAACAGTTTTACTTCTTTTCCAATTTGGATGGTTTTTATTTCTTTTTCTTGTCTGATGCTGTGGCTACAACTTCCAATACCATGTTAAATAAAAGTGATGAAAATGGACATCATAGTCTTCTTCTTGATTGCAAGGAAACACTTTTAGCTTTTCTTTGTTGACTATGATGTTAGCTGTGAGTTTGTCATATATGGTCTTTATTATGTTGAGGTATGGTCCCTCTCTTTCCACTTTGCTCAGAGTTTTTATCATAAATGAATGCTGGAGTTTGTTGAACATTTTCTATGCATAATTTATATGATCATATATTTTTGTCTTTTAATTTCTTAATGTGGTGTATCACATTAATTGATTGACAGATATTGAACCAACCATGTATCCTAGGAATAAATCTAACCTGATCATGGTGTATGATCTTTTTAATGTGCTGCTGAATTTGGTTTGCTAATATTTGCTGAGGATCTTTGTATTTATGTTCATCAGAGATATTGGACTATAATTTTCTTTCTTTTGTAAAGTCTTTGGCTGGTTTTGGAATCAGGGTAACGATGGCTTATTAAAATGAGCTTGGAAGGCTTCCCTCCTCTTGAATTTTTTGGAATAGACTGAGAAGAATAGATGTTAATGCTTCTTTGAATGTTTGACAAAATCTACCTGTGAAGCTATCTGGTTCAGAACTCTTGTTTGTTGGAAGTTTTTGATTACTGATTCAATTTTCTTAGTAGTAATTGGTGGGTTCAAGTTTTCTGTTTCTTATGGACTCAGCCTTGGAAGATTGTATATTTCTAGGAATTTATCCATTTATTCCAGATAGTCCATTTTGTTGGCATACAATTTCTTGTAGCATTTTCTTATAATCCTTTGTATTTCTGTGAAGTCCATGCTTATTTCTCCTCTTTGATTTCTGATTTTATTTATTTGCATCTTCTCTTTTATTCTTGGTGAGTCTGGTTAAAAGTTTATCAATTTTGTTTATCTTTTCAAAGAACTAGCTCTTGGTTTCATTGATCTTTTGTATTGGTTTTTAGACTCTATTTTGTTTATTTCTGCTCTGATCTTTATTATTTCCTTCCTTTTACTCACTTTGAGCTTTATTTGCTCTTCTTTTTCTAGTTCCTTTAAGTGTGAGTTTAGATTTTTTATTTGAGATTTTTCTTTTCTCTTGATGTAGGCCTGTATTGCTATAAATTTCACTCTTAGGACTGCTTTCACTGTTTTCCATAGATTTTGAGCCATGTTTTCATTTCATTTGTCTCAAGGTGTCTTTTGATTTCTTCGATCTCATTGTTAACACATTCATTGTTTAGTAGCATGTTATTTAGCCTCCATGTTTCTGTATTTTTCAGTTTTTTTCCCCCATAATTGCTTTTTAGTTTCATACAATTGTGGTCTGAGAAGATGCTTGATATGAGTAAAATCTTCAATTTATTGAGATTTGTTTTTTAGTCTAACACATGGAAAACGTTCTATGTGCTCTTGAGAAAAATGTTATTCTGCTGCTTTGTGGTGAGATGCTCTAAAAGTATGAATTAAAATCATCTGGTCTAGTGTGTCATTAAAAGCTACTGTTTCCTCATTGATTTTCTGTCTGGAAGAAAATTGGTGTCAATGCGATGTTAAAGTCCACTACTATGACTGTATTACTGTCTATCTCTCCCTTTATAATGGTAAATATTTGCTTTATATATTTAGGTGCTCCTATATTGGGTGCATAAATGTTTACTAGGGTCACATCCTCTTGTTGAACTGAGTCTTTATCATTATGGAATGTCCTTTGTCTCTTATAATTTTTGTTTCAAAGTCTGTTTTGTCTTATGTAAGTATTGCTACTCTAGCTTTTCTTTCATTTTTGTTTGTATGAAATATCTTTTTCCTTCCCTTTACTTTTAGTCTGTGTGTATGTTTCAATCTGAAGTAGGTCTCTTGTAGAACAGCATATGTATGGGTCTTGTTGTCTTATCTATTCGGCTACCCTATGTCTTTTTATTGGATCATTTATTCCATTTACATTTAATATAATTATTGATAGTTATATAGTTTTTTGCTATTGTGTTATTTATATTTATGTTTCCCTCCCCCTTTATTCTTAAAGAAGTCCCTTTATCATTTCTTGTAATACTGGCTTGCTGGTGATGAATCAGTTTTTTTTTCCTGTTGGGGAAGCTCTTTTTCTCACCTTCAATTTTAATTGATAGCCTTGCTGGGTAGAGTAGTCTTGGTTGTAGTTCTTTGATTTTCATCATTTTATATATTTCATGCCAACTTCTTCTGGACTGCAAAGTTTCTGTTTAGACATTAGCTGACAGTTTTATTGGAGCTCCCTTGTAAGTATATAGCTGCCTTTCTCTTGCTGTTTTTAGGATTCTTTCTTTGTCTTTAAACTTATATGGCCAATTGATTTTTGACAGTGGTGCCAAGACTAGTCACTAATCTTTTCAGCAAATGCTTCTGGGACAACTGGATATCAACATGCAGAAAAATAAAGTCTGTCCTATACCTCATACCATATACAAAAATTAACTAAAATGATCCTTATATTTATAAGAGTAAAAACAATAAAACTCTTGGAATAAAACATAGGTTTAACCTTCATGACCATGGATTTAGTAACAGATTTTTAGATATGACACTAAAAGCACAAACAACAAAAACAAATTAATTGGACTTCATGGAAATTAAAATATTCTGTACATCAATGGACAAGATCAAGAAATTGAAAAGATAATGAACATTATATGAGAACATATTTACAAATCATATATCTAATAAGGGTCTAACACCCAGAATTTATAAAGAAACTTTATAAACATAACAACAAAAAGACAATCCATTTTGTAAAAAAAGGGAGAATAATTTAAATAAATATTTCTCCAAAAAAAGTTATAGAAAGGCCAGCAAGCACATGAAATAATATTCATACTCATTAGTCATCAGGGAAATGCAAATCAAAATGACAATCAGGTATTATTTAGCATTAATTAGGATGTTAATAATAATAATAATAATAATAATAATAATAATAAGAAAATGACAAGTGTTGAGGATGTGAAAAAATCAGAACCTTCATACTTTGCAAGGGGGAATGTAAAATAGCTCAGTCAATGTGGAAAATAGTTTGGCAGTTCCTCAAATAATTAAATATAGATTGCCATATGACCTCACAGTTGTAGTCCCAGGTATACAACCCAAGAAAACCAAAAACACATATTCAAACAAGTGTATGTAACACATATCTGTTGCAGCATTATTCACTATAGCCAAAAGGTGAAAAAAAAAAACAAAGTGTTGATGGATAATGGATGAATAGATAAACAAACAAATTATTCAGACATTAAAAATGAAGTACTAAAGCAATTATTGACCGACATAAAAGGAGAGATCAATAGTAATATACTCATAGTAGGAGACTTTAATACCCCATTGACACCAATGGACAGATCTTCCAAGCAAAAAATCAACAAGGAAACAATGAGCCTAAAAGATACACTAGAACAGATGGACTTAATAGATATTTTCAGAGCATTTTATCCTAAAGCAGCAAAATATACATTCTTCTCAAGTGTTCATTTTTCAAGGACAGACCACATGTTAGTACACAAATCAAGTCTCAATAAATTTAAGAAGATTAAAATCATACCAATCGTCTTCTCTGATCACAATGGTATGAAACTAGAAATCAACTTCAAGAAAATAACTGAAAAATACAGAAACACATGGAGGCTAAATAACATGCTACTAAACAATGAATAGGTTATTAATGAGATCAAGGAAGAAATCAAAAGATACCTAGAGACAAATGAAAATGAAAATACAACGACTCAAAATTTATGAGACACAGCGAAAGCATTCCTAAGAGGGAAATTCATAGCAACACAGGCCAACCTCAAGAAACAAGGAAAAGCTCAAATAAACAATCTAACCTTACAATTGAAAGAACTAAAACAAAAAACAAAAAACAAAAACAAAACCAGCAAACAAAGCCCAAAGTGAATAGAAGGAAGGAAATAATAACGATCAGAGAGGAAATAAATGAAATAGAGTCTAGAAAAACAACACAAAAGATTAATGAAACCAAGAGCTTTGAAAGGATAAGCAAAATTGACAGACCCTTAGCCAGACTCATCGAGAAAAAAAGAGAGAGGACTCAAATAAAATCAGAAATGAAAGAGGAGAAATAACCATGGACTCTACAGAAATACGATGGATCATAAGAAAATACTATGAGCAATTATATGCCAACAAATTGGACAATCTGGAAGAAATGGACACCTTCCTAGAAACATACAATCTCCCAAGACTGATTTAAAAAGAAACAGAAAATCTGAATCGGCCAATTACAACAAATGAAATCAAATTAGTAATCAAAAACACCCCAAAAAACAAAAGTCCTGGACCAAATGATTCATAGGCAAATTTTAC
Organism: Pteropus vampyrus; assembly: GCF_000151845.1. Taxonomy (NCBI): domain Eukaryota; kingdom Metazoa; phylum Chordata; class Mammalia; order Chiroptera; family Pteropodidae; genus Pteropus; species Pteropus vampyrus. Next base: position 1,626,520 of record NW_011889297.1, on the reverse strand, counting down.
CAAACATTCAAAGAATTATCACCTATCCTTTTCAAACTATTTCAAAAGTTTCAAGAATACGGAAGGCTCCCTAACTCCTTTTATAAGGCCAACATTATCTTGATTCCAAAATCAGGCAAAGACATTACAGAAAAAGAAAACTACAGGCTGATATCTCTTATGAACAATGATACAAAATCCTCAACAAAATAGTAAACCAAATTCAGCAATACATTAAAAATATCATAGACCATAATCAAGTCGGATTTATTTCTGGGATGCAAGATTGGTTCAATATCTGCAAATCAATTAATGTGATACACCACATTAATAAATCGAAAGATAAAAACCATATGATCGTATCAATAGATGCAGAAAAAGCATTAGACAAAATCCAGGTGATAAAAACTCTCAAGAAAGTGGGAATAGAGAGACCATACCTCAACATAATAAAGTCCATATATGACAAACCTACAGCTAGCATCATACGAATGGGAAAAGGCTAAAATATTTTTCCTTAAGATCGAGAAAAAGACAAGGATGCCCACTTTCACCACTCCTCTTCAACATTGTATTGGAAGTCTTAGCCACAGCAATAAGACAAGAAAGAGAAATAAAAGCTATCCAAATTGGAAAGGAAGAAGTAAACCTCTCGTTATTTGCCAATGACATGATACTATATATAGAGAACCCTAAAGATTCCACCAAAAAACTGTTAGAACTGACTAATGAATTTAGTAAAGTAGCAATTACAAAACAAATATTCAGAAGTCAGTGGCATTTTTATACACCGAAGATGAACTTTCAAAAAGAGAAATTAAGAAAACAATCCCATTTAAAATTGCGTCGAAAACTATAAATACTTAGGAATCAAATTAACCAAGAAAGTAGAAGACCTGTTTTCAGAAAATTATAAGTCACTGAAAAAAGAAATTGGAGAAAATACAAATAAATGGAAGCATATACCCTGCTCATGGAGAGGAAGAATCAACATTGCTAAAATGGCCATACTACCCAAAGCAATCTATATATTCAATGCAATCCCTATCAAAATACTAATGACATTTTTCAGAGAGCTAGAACAAATAATCCTAAAATTTATATGAAGTCATAAAAAACCCTGAATAGCCATGGCAATCTTGAGAAAGAAGGACAAAGTTGGAGGTATCACAGTACTTGATATCAAACTATACTACAAGGCTACAGTAATCAAAACAGCATGGTACTGGCATACATTGATCAATGGAACAGAATAGAGCGCCCAGAAATAAATCCATGCCCACACGCTCATTTAATATATAACAAAGGAGGTAAGAATATACAATGGGGTAAAGAGAGTCTCTTCAATAAATGGTGTTGGGAAAATTGAACAGATACATGCAAAGAAAATAAGCTGGACCATCTTCTTACACCATATACAAGAATAGACTCAAAATAGTTTAAAGATTTAAATGTAAGACCTGAACCATAGAACTTCTAGAAGAAAACATAGGCAGTAAACTCTCTGATATTACTAATAGGAATTTCTTTTCAGATCTATCTCCTCAGGCAAGGGAAACAAAAGAAAAAATAAACAAATGGGAATACATCAAACTAAAAATTTTTCGTACAGCAAAGGAAACCATCAACAAAACAAAAAGACAACTGACTGATTGGAAGAAGATATTCACTAAATGATACATCTGATAAGGGGTTAACATCCAAAATTTATAAAGAACTTATACAACTCAACAACACCACCACCACCAACAACAACAAAAAAACAACAAACAATCCAATTAAAAAATGGGCAGAAGACCTGAATAGATACTTCTCCAAAGAGGAAATACAGATGGCTAACAGACACATGAAAAGATGCTCAAGGATGCTAATCATCAGAGAAATACGAATTAAAACCACAATGAGATATTATCTCATACCTGTCAGAATGGTTATCATCAATAAAACAAAAACAGCAAGTTTTGGCGAGGATGAGGAGAAAAGGGAACCCTCATTCGTTGTTGGTAGGATTGCAAATTAGTACAGCCGCTATGGAAAACAGTATGGAGGTTCCTCAAAAAATTAAAAATGGATATACTTTTTGACCCAGCAATTGTACTTCTGGTATTTATCCAAAGAAAACCAAAACAATAATTTGTAAAGATCTATGCACTCCAATATTCATGGCAGCACAATTTATAATAGCCAAGATATGGAAGCAACCTAAATGCCTATCAACAGATGATTGGATAAAGAAATTATGGTTCATATATACAATGGAATATTACTCAGCCATTAAAAAAATGAAATCCTACCATTTGCAATGACGTAGATGGACCTAAAGGTTATCATGCTGAGTGAAATAAGTCAGACAGAGAAAGATAAATAACATATGATTTCACTTATATGCGGTACCTAAGGAACAAAAAGAACGAGCTAATCAAAACAGACTCATAAATATAGTGGACAATTTGGTGATGGACAGAGGGGAGGGGATTGCGAGGCTGAGAGAATGGGACGAAGGGTTAAAGAAGTACTAATTCATAGTTGATAGTTGGGTATGGAGAGCATGACAGAGGGAATGCAGTTAGCATTAATATGATGGTTAAGTGGAGGGCCAGGGGAGGGAGGGAGCAATTGAGGGGATCTTTTTATGAACATTATAGATGTCTAACCAATGTACTGTATACTCGAAGCTAATTTAAATAAATATTTTTTTTAAATGAAGTACTGATACATGCTACAACATGAATGAATCTGAAAACATTTTGGTAAGTGAAAGAAGGCAGACACACTTTATAATTATATATACATGATATATTTAAAATATACATTAAATATTCACTATTGATAAATCTATAAAGACAAAACAGAGAGTGGTAGTTGCCAGGTGTTAAAGGCAGAGAGGAATAGGAGAGACTACTTAACGGGTAAGGGTTTTACCTAGGAGGGATGGAAATGTTTTCCAACTATAGAGAGGTGGTTGCACAACATTGTGAGTGTACTAAATGCCACCACATTGTTCAACTTTAAAATTGTTGCTATTATGTCCTGCAAATTTCATCTCAATAAATTAATTTGTATATGTAATAAATGTTTGTCATAAAAAATGGAAAACAGAAAAACACATAAAGAAGATAATAAATGTTACCTGTGTTTTTTCTATCTAAAAGTAATAACTTTTTTCTTTATTAGTTTTAAGTACACAGTACTTAAAACTAATAAAGTACTGTGGTTAGACATTTATATAGTTTACGGAGTGATGTTTTGGTTAACTACCATTATAATATTATTGTTTCATTAGAAAGTATGTTTAGAGTTACTGAAAATGACTAACATTACTTTTGGAATTAAGAGATGTATACTGAGGACTGCGTTGAAATGATTATCTACTGTAAATACAACCTGATTCAAATTAGTGGCAGGGTCTTCCCTGAGATGAATTAGCATCCAGGTAGAGATTCATATCCAGATTAAGTGAGCTGAAAAATTAAACAATGGGTCCTTCTCTCCCTTCTTTTGTGCTTTGGGTTATATCATCACTCCCAATGAGTTAGGATTTTTTTTTTCTTTTTAGGAATGCAAAGACACTGGACTCTGCTTTTAGGAGCACAAATCAGAAACAATGAGTATAACTAAGCTGACCACCTTCCTATCTTCCAGTTCCCATATTTTTGGAAATTGGTGATTAGAAGAAAGACTGCAATGAAATAAATATAACACTTTTACTTCAATCAACATTATCAAGCCTTTAAAAGTGAAAGAAAAGGTTAATTCAAGTCAATTTATAAGAGGATAAAAAATTTGCAGCACTACTGTCTAAAATTAATAGAATTTGGGAGAGAAATGACTATACCAAAGTAGAAATAAATTCCCTTAAGAGACACCAGACCTTTTTCTTCTCCAGGTTCCTTCCTAACAAGCAGCAGATGGGAGTTAAATCAGAATATCTTTGAAGTTTCCACTCTATCCAGAAATTTTATAATCTTCTGAGTTGGTAATGCGAGAGTTGTCCATACAGTATCCTCACTGTTAGCTTTATGTACACACATTACATACATCACACTTTTATACTTTAGCAAGTAATAATATCTTACAATGTTTAATGCTTTTTAATTTACTAAATGTTTTTACATATATCATCTTATTCAACCCTAGCAATGGTACTGTGGGGTGGATAGCATCATCCCTGTTTTACAAATGAAGAAAGACTCAGAGAGAAGGTTATTCATTCCTCATTTTTTCTCTAATTAGACAGTTTACAAGACTGACCTTAGGTATTTTATCCTTTGTGAGAAAAACATGGACTATGATTAAGATCCAATTTAGATTCAGATCACCCTTCTTTAGATTCTTTTTGTACTTACAGTATGTTTTAGATATTTTACTACTAAAGTGTTATTTTTTCTGTGTCTATCTTGTCCCACGTGTTGTATAAAGAAATGTATAGATTCTGCAATCAATAAGTTTGAATCTTGACCTTGCCACATACTAGTGTGCGACTTTGGGCAAGGTACCTAAGTTCTTTGATTCTGAGTTCCTTACTTCATAAGCTAGTTTGCTTATTAAGTAAGATAATGAATGTAATGTATCTTTCCATGTCTCCTATCAGGACGTAAGTCCCAGGAGGGTGGTGCTCATATCTTAAAACTGTTGCCTTTCCAACAGACTTGGGTTCATAGTAAATATTTGATATCCACCTTTCCATGGACTGGAAAGGCTTGGAATGCATGTTTTTGGAACATCAGTCTTCTTCATAATGCATATAGGCTTCTCTTCCAGAGTCTTTGACCCTAATATACCAAAATCTCTTTTGCTGGATCTGATTATAACTTTAACATGCTAATTAGAACGCTAATGGCTTCCACATTCATAAACCATTTTTTCATTAGAGAAATGGAGTTTCTTTAATTTTAATGCATAAGCTCCCTCAAAAGACACATTTTCTGAAACCATTATTAATGATTTTAGACACAAAATCTCCATTGGTTGTTTATTTTTGTTGTTGCTATGACACCAATAACAAGCAGCCACTCCACTCATTGGCAGAGATGACTAACTTTAAACTTGTTAAAACTTAGAATTATGTTTATTGGGGGCAATGATGGAAGAAGCATGGGAAAGGAAAAGTAGAGAGTACATCAGTTGCCACAAAAGTCTGTACTAACATGGTGAGTGTGATAGATGATCCTTAGATAATGAGTATCTCCTTATATACCATTCTTTATTCTTTCCCTTTCTGTTACATGTTACATATTTAGAGTGTATGTCCTGTTACACTCTAAATATTACATTTAAATAGCCATAGTCTTCCAATGATATTAAAGTGTGTTATAAATACTATTTATTTAGTCTTTCATAAACTATAGAGCTCTGAAAGATGCATTTACATTTTATTTGTACAATTGCCTGAATGTTGTTAGCAGTTTCAGTTTTAAATGTGAAGAATTTTTAAGGACTATAAAAAATTGTCCTTATTCTTTACTTTTAACATATGAAAAAAAGAGTAACTTTTCTTTTAAATTCATTTTCTAGATGAATTCCACTAACTCTAAGCCTGGAGAAAATCACCTAAGCAACTTAGTGTAGTGGAAAAACATTGGGCTTAGAGACAGACCAGATTTGAATTTCTGGCTCTATTGTGTACTATGTGACTCTGCAAACCTTTCAACCTCAGTTTCTTGATTTTTTATGAAACTCATAATTTATTATAAATTCTTTGAGCTTTAGTTTCTTAATTTATTATGTAAAGATGAAGAAATGTCATTATTTTGACACAAATTAAATGCTATATCTTAAAATATTTCGAAAATGTAAAGACATGTTAATTATACTACGATAAACCATTAATGTAAGTAAATGTTTATTATAACACAATGCAGAAACAAATTGTGTATTTTCTTCCTTTTGAAGTATACAATGGCATCCTAAAATTTATACAATTTGAATATTTTTATTATAATTAAAAATACGATCACAGATTATCAAAGCCGAAATAGACCTTGGAGATAATTTAGTCTATCCTATGTCATTGTATAGAGGCCAAGATGAAAAAGGGACTTGCCTTAGATTATGCAATTAATAGTGCAGGATTGGTACTTTGGTCTTCTTTCTTCCAGTCCAGTTCCTTTCCTACTTGACTGCAATGTCTCATCTCAGTGGTTCTTTTGGGTTTTGTTACGAAACCACTGTCTATCCCCAAAGTTCCTTTAATTAACCTGAACCAAAGTATTGATATATATTGATGAGAGATCACTTTACATGAAGAGAATAATTTAGCAGGCAGTTATTCCATACATTTTTACCTTCCTGTCAGTATCTTATCAACTATTGCATGGCTCCTGGGGCAATAGGTAGGAGAGTCAAGAAATGTGACTCATGCTACTCTTTCCCAGTAATATGCAGGTCTTAGTCTTGCTGGGAGCAACAAAGAGAAAATAACTTACAAATCAACTATGACAGTAGGAAGTGTTCCCTTAATATTCATTTGATTCTTTCCCCTTATATTACAATAATTTTTATTGTCTGCAAAGTACATTCACATTTATCATCTCAAGCTTTTCTCACAGAAACTACACGAGGCCAAGATTATTATCCCAATATTACAGATGAGAAAACTGAGGATCAGAGAGATTAATTACCCAAATTTATATCATAAATAACAGGCAGAGATGACATTTCAATTCAGATTCTTTGACTTCAAATCAAAGGATCTTGTCACTATATTACAGCTGCCTATAATTTTGGCATAATTAATGAATTCTGAAAAGTATCAGTAAAGATGTAATGAAAAGTTAATAAATTCCATACAGAATAAGTTCTAAGGTTGTAACTTAATAAAAATAGGCTAGTATTTCTACCTTTGAAACTATCTAAATGTGTCTAAATTATAAAACTAAAAAAGGCTTAAATTCCTTAGACTGATCAAGTGTCCAAAAATATGTGACATGAGTCAAGAATCAGTTCGAATAAATTTTCCATTGCTACTTTAGCTAAATAAATTAAACATATTAAAATGGAAGGCTTCATTTCTGCAGTTACAAAGGTTATAACTACTCTGGAAAATTTGGTTTTCATTTACATAATATATGGAAAAATGAAGAAGGGAAAAGGATTTTAAAAAGCCAGAACCACGGCTGTTTCATTGCTTGAGAATAGTTGCTTCTACCTCTAGCGCTAATTTTTCTTCAGTTGCATATTTTGGGGTTGCTGAAGCATTTTATGAACATACTATATGAAAAAAATTTCCTAAGAAAACTAAAATGAACTAGATATATAATTCTACATAAGAAAGCCATGAAATTATATAGTCATAGTTTTCTCTTAGATTTTTAGTCCTTTCTATGTAGTGTTAGATGTCTGAGAGATCTAGATCTAAAACACAACCCTGAGCTTAATAGCTACATGACCTTACACAAGTAAAGTAACCCATTCGAGACTGTTTTCTCTGTGTAAAATGGAGATGATAATAGTACATACCTAATAGGATTTTTATGAGGATTAAACGGGATAACACATGTAAAGCACTTGGTACTTATAAAAGTACTTGATTAGGAAAGCTCAATAAAGAGTAGTTCTTTTTCTCTCACTCCTGCCTAGGCTAAATTCATATTATAAAAGCCTTTCAATCTAAGAAGATAATATTAATAGCTATGTACTTCAGATTTTCACTACTGCTTTGACTGCTTTGATACTTCAACTTTTCTTATAAAAGTAGCCTCAGCATTTTATATTATACGGATCATGATAATGCTCTCACTATTGAGTCTACCCTTACACACACATACACATCTCTTAATAACAATAACTACCAAAGTACCTACCCCTTAACATCTCAGACATTTCCACCTTCTGGCACAGATCCTCATAAGCTCAATTTTTTTTGGAGGTCTATAGTCCACATATATATTTCTCACTTGTGTGGCTTATCCATCATATCATGGCTTTATCCTCTGTTGCAGATGAATAAATGTCCAGAAGAATCCAAAGCCTTGGAGGAGGGAAATTCCAATAGAGTTGCATTAGCAGAAGGCAAACTTTCCTTTGAAATACATTTTACCCACTTAAAGTTCAGTACTGTAATCAGGGCAGCAAGAGATTTGGATTTCAAAGGTTGATAGTTCTTTTCAATAATTGTGCTAATCTGAGACGTAACACTTTTCTAGTCTTCTATATATACCTGACACTTAGAATCTTCCACAGGCCTAAAAGAACTTATCTTGTAACTGTGGATAAGACCCAGTCTAAAAGAAAAGTAGTTGAATTATATGTATGTGCACATACCCATATACATTTTTTTAAAAAAGAAAAACACAAATAAACAGCAAATTTAAGAACTACTTTATCTAGACTTTTTATTAAGTAGCAAAATGTTTTCAGATAGATTCTATATAAAATTTGAAGATTACTTATGACTATTTCCTCTTGTTGATCTTCTATGAAAAAGAAAATAAAATAATGGCCTTAAAAGGCCACAATTCAGAATAAACATTAATTTCGTAATGATTTGAAATGTATTGGATTTCCACCTTGAAGAGACTTTTCTATCTTCTAGTTTCCTTATGGTCCAATTAACTAAAAAGTCACACATGCAGCTTACAAAGTTGATAGAAACAAGAAAAACACTTGGGTAAGACTAGCTTTGAATCTTTTACCCATTCTTTTCTATGTCACTCCAAAATAAATGAATTAATCATCTTTTTGGAAAATTTTAAATGCTAAATCATTACATTAATAACCAATTACCATTTTCTAATTTTAAGTGGTTCAAAAAATGTTTCCCACCTAGAAGTTAGAGCATTAAATCATGGTCCAGGAGCAAAATATGGCCTAACAAAGGTTTATGGAGGTCCTTGTCATTACTCCCACTCCGTTGTTTACAGTATTTTAACATTATATGAATATTACTTTTAGTAACATGGTGGCAATATTTTCCAAATTTCAAATTAGGCCATAGTATCTGATGAATGAGTTTTTGTGTTGTGGTACTAGATACAATCCAGGAGCTATAATTTGGATATTGAAAAAAATGGAATTTCTGGAACACTGATAGTTTAGAAGAATAACAGGAGAGAATGTTTGAAATTAAGCATGTCTTAGAAAATTTGGTCACTGTATAAATAGGACATTTGAGTTAATGATACTGGATAGGTAAAAAAAATCTGTTGAAACTCAAGACAGGAAAAACTAGCAAAAATATTTCATCTAAAATCATTAGAGAATATTTAGACATGTATGAATTTCAAGAAAATGGCCTGCAATTTTATGCAAATACACTTCTATTAGATGTGAAACAAGTTCAAGAATGAGATGCTGTTCTTGAGTTGACACCCCAAGTATATTTTACCAGAATATTAGGCTTACTGCTAAAGCTGGCATCACCAATCTGTGGGTAAATATATTCCCATGAGGCACTGGCATCTAAGCTGGCCACATCATCAAATATATTGTTAGTTGTGGCTTCTCATTGCCACAGCTATCACAATGAAAGGGTCAACCTTGTCACCCACAACTCTGTTTGATTCTATAGTTTTAGTGATTTATAGATGCAATAACACTACATTTGTGGGCAGCCAAGAAAAAGCTCACATCTGCCTGTGGAGTCTAGGAGACTGAGAAAAATGTTCTTAATAGCTTTCATTCTGCTAAAATAAGCTTCTTGAGAACAGGGTGGGTCTTATTCATCCCTAAGTCCCTTGTGCTAAGCTTCATGTATATTAGATGCCTCATAAACATATGCTAAATAGCTTATAAGATTCTCAAGGAAGGATTTCCCTCGCATTTTAAGTTTTTCCTTTCTGTCTTTATCATTGAATAGCAGCTATTTCCTTGAGTTGATTGTCATCTTATAGGCAAGCAGGATAGGAAGCAATGTTCTGAAGTAGCAGATAAAGTTTTCACAAAATGGTGCAAATGTAAATATATGTCTTGGAGGAGCTGCTACTCACCTACCTTCCTGTGTGCCCAGGATGAGGGAGATAGGTGGTCATTATCTCTTTCCAAGTGCCAGCTATGAAAGTTGTGATCCTTAAAAGAAGCAGTAGAATCTTGCAACTTGGCTTTTTAGGCTACTTCCTTGTAGAGGGATAAGAAGAAGCACAATTGGTGACTATTAACTGTATGTCCCTCTCAGAGTAAAATCTTGCTAAAATACAGAAGGTAGTGAAGAGGGTGAAGAAAGTATATCAGTCTTCATTAGCATTCCAGAAATCTAATCTTCACAATGGTCTGACTAAATGTGTGTGTGTGTGCGTGCGTGCGTGTGTGTGTGTGTGTGTGTGTGTGTGTGTGAGAGAGAGAGAGAGAGAGAGAGAGAGAGAGAGAGAGAGAGAAAGAGAGACAGACAGAGAGAGAGACAGAGAGACAGAGAAAAGCAAATTTAAATAAATACGACCTAGCAATAGCAAAGAATGAATACATACACAACAGGATCCCAAGAGTTCATGAGCAAGATAAAGGGCTACTTATAAGGACAGGTGACCATTGCACACACACACAAAGAAACAAGTCTATATTAGAAGAAGAAACCAGTTCCATAAACTTGTTTCCTATTTATACCAGTTGGAAAGAAGAATCATTCATCTTTCTACAGGTGATAAATCAGAAACCATTTTCCACCCAATGGGAAATTCTTTTCTTTTGTGTATGTGTGTGTGTATACACATATGTACGTGTATATATAATTATATGCATATGATTATATATATAATTTCTGTATATACCAAGGAATATATCACTATAATATACAGTTCATATGTAGTAAATCATTAATATAGGTTAAACAAAAGAGCCAAACGGATCCAAATCGAGACTATTATGTAGTCTAATGTTTTGTACTAGTCCAATGATTGACTTTGTTTTGTATCTGTTTTTTGGTGGAATCTGCTTTGTATAATTTTATGTTTTTACACAAATATTGCTTTAAGAATGTCCTTAAACCAAACAGAAGGAAGAAATCTGTAAATTTTGGATCCCAACTTACATGTTTAAATAATAATGTTTTCTCGTAATAAAGATATGCTCCAATCTGAAGAATTTATTTTCATTTGGCCATATAAGAGCAACAGGTGAACTGGATATTTTAATGCCTCATATCTCTTATTGGAATCGAGAAGCCAAGCAATAGAATTCAAAGGCAGAACAAGCTTCTTAAATAGCAAAATAAAATGCTATATTTTTTATGATTATGTAAATAAATATACAAAGGAGGTACACATAGAATACATAATGTGTTTGCTCAAAAAGAAAGTGAGAAATGTGCATAGAACAGGAAGTGAAGAATAAAAGGAATATGCACAAAATGAGGATTAGTGTTTGAATTAACAAAAATGATTAATCATATCAAACTATATTCATCTGAGGTAGAAAAAAAAGAGATCATAGTCTAAGCACACACAAAAAAGAGTGGATATGAATACTGATTAATTTTGTACAGTGTAGGAAAAAATATAAAAGCATTCCTATGGCCCAACAATTTCCCTTCATGCTATCTACCTTAAGAAAACAGTTAAACATGTAAAAGCAATCCTATACAAGAATATTCTTTGCAGCAGTATTTGAAACTGAAAATTTACAAACGAAAAGTCCACAATGAGAAATGGCAAAATCAACCATGGTTTATCTATGTTTTGGAAAATTAAGTAATAGTTTAAAAATAATTAGGTAAAATTATCTGTATCAGAATGGAAAAATAAAAACATATTGCTAAGGAAAAGACAAAATGCAAAACTATATGCTCAGTATAATCTTATTCATATATTAATATGCATAAAATTATACTATATATTTTTATAGATATAGATGCATTTAAAAATGCATGGGTAAATGTCTTAAAGGATCTGCACCAAACTATTAACAGTGGTTCCCTCTGGCAAAATGACTTGAATTGTGGGTGATGGTCTGAGGAACTTTAGCTTTATCTTTAATGTCTGAATTTTTGCAAGAGGGTATTTTTACATCTCATTGTAATTAAAACTTAATAAAATTTAAACATAAATATTTGCTGTTTCATTGATACATATAAGACTCAAAAGTAAAGTTCTGTTAGATAAACTTTGTATATTATTAGATTTAAAGTTAAGTTTTAACCCCATGACTTGCTTGCAATTGTGATAGGCAAAATTCTAAGTTGTCTCTTAGAACTCTACACCCACTGGTGTACATGTCCAGTATAATTCTCCCTTCTTGAGTATGGACAGGTCCTGCGAATATGATGTATGTCCTTACAAATAATTAGGATATTCATATGGCAAAAGTGAAGGAATTTTCTCAGACATAATTAAAGTCCCTAATCAGTTGATTTTGAGGTAATTAAAAGAGAGACATTCAGGGTGAGGCTGACCTAATCTGATGTCTTTTAAAATAGGATCTACAGATCAGAGACTTAAAGGATCAGAGCCTCTCTTCCTGCTGGTTTTGAAGAAGCAAGTAAACTTGAGTTCTACAGCTGCAAAGAAATTAATTATGTCACCAATCACAGAAGCTTAGAAGAGGATGCCAAGCCTTAGAGGAGACATCAACCACAGTGGACAACTTGATTGCAGAATTCTGAGACTCTGAGTAGAGCACCCAGGTAAGCTATTCCCAGACTCCCATGGAAACTGTGACCTAACAAAAATTTATTTTTTTTTTAAATTTCATTTTATTATTAGTTTCAAGTATACAGCACATTGGTTAGACATTTATATAGTTTATCAAATGATCCACCAAATTGCTTTCTCTCTTCTGGCTCTCCACTTGGTCATTACATTAATGCTAACTCTATTCCCTAGGCCCTGCTTCACATCCCCATGACCATCTATCAACTACAAATTTGTATTCCTTTAACCCTCCCTTCCTTTTTCCCAGTCCCCCAAACGCCCTCCCCTCTGGTTTTCACCAGATTGTCCTCTATATATGTGAGTCTGTCTTTGATTAACTTGTTCTTGTTCCTTAGATTCCTCTTATAAGTGAAATCATATGGTATTTATCTTTCTCTGACTTATTTCAATCAGCATAATAACCTCTATGTCAATCCACATCATTGCAAATAGTAGGATTTCATTCTTTACATGGCTGAGAAATATTCCATTGTATATATGAACCATAATTGCTTTACCCAATCATCTGTTGATGGGCATTTGGTTGCTTCTATATCTTGGCTATTTTAAGTTGTGCTGCCATGAACATTGGGGTGCATAGATCGTTATGAAATATTGTTTTGGTTTTCTTTCGATAAATACCCAGAAGTGCAATTGCTGGGTTAAATGGTATATCCATTTTTAATTTTTTGATGCATTATTAATATATACTGTTTTCCATAGTGACTGTACCAATCTGCAATCACCAACAATGTGTGAGGGTTCCCTTTTCTCCACATCTTCACGAACACTTTTTGCTCTTTAATTTATTGATGATAGTCATTCTGACAGGTATAAGGTGATATCTCATTGTGACTTTAATTTGCTTTTCTCTGATGATTAATGACCTTGAGCATCTTTTCATATGTTTATTGGCCATCTGAATTTCCTCTTTGGAGAAATATCTGTTGTGGTCTTCTGCCTACTTTTTAATTGGATTGTTTGTTTCGTTGTTGTCGCTGTTGAGTTGTATGAGTTCTTTATATATTTTAGATATTAACCTCTTATCGGAAGTATCATAAGTGAATATCCTCTCCCATTCGGTCAATTGTCTTTTCATTTTCTTGATGGTTTCCTGTGCTGTATAAAAACTTTTTAGTTTGATGTTGTCCCATTTGTTTACCTTTTCTTTTGTTTCTCTTGCCCAAAGGAGATATATCTGAAAATAAAATACTAGTAGCAATAACAGAAATATTACTGCCTATATTTTCTTCTAGATGTTTTATGGTTTGGGGCCTTACATTTAAGACTTTAATCTATTTTGAGTCTATTCTTGTATACGGTGCAAGAAGGTGGTCCAGTTTCTTTTTTTGCATGTATCTGTTTAATTTTTCAAGCACCATTTATTGAAGAGACTAGCTTTACCCTATTGTATATTCTTACCTCGTTCGTCATATATTAAGTAAGTGTACAGGGCTACCTTTATTTCTGGGCGTTCTATTCTGTTCCATTGATCAATGTATCTGTTTTTATGCCAGTACCATGCTGTTTTGATTATTGTAGGCTTGTAGTATAGTTTGATATCAGGTACTGTGTACCTCCAATTTTATTCTTCTTTCTTAAGATTGCCGTGACTATTCAGGGTCTTTTATGACTTCATATAAATTTTAGGATTATTTGTTCTAGTTCTCTGAAAAATGTCATTAGTATTTTGATAGGGATTGCATTGAATATATAGATTGCTTTGAGTAGTATGGCCATTTTAATGATGTTGATTCTTTCTACCCATGAGCACGGTATATATTTCCATTTATTTGTATCTTCTTCAATTTCTTTTTTCAGTGACTTATAATTTTCTGAGAATAGGTCTTCTACCTCTTTGGTTGATTTGATTCCCAGGTATTTTATTGCTTTTGATACAATCATAAATGGGATTGTTTTCTTAATTTCTCTTTCTGAAAATTCATCACTGGTGTATAAAAATTCCACTGACTTCTAAATATTAACTTTGTGTCCTGCTACTTTACTAAATTAATTAATCAGTTCTAACAGTTTTCTGGTGGAATCTTAGGGTTCTTTCTCTATATAGTATCATGTTATCTGCAAATAACAAGAGATTTACTTCTTCCTTTCCAATTGTTTCTTCTTGATTCAGTCTTGGGAGATTGTATGTTTCTGGGAATGTATCCATTTCTTCCAGATTGTCCTTTTTTGTTGGCACATAATTGTTCATAGTATTTTCTTATGATCTTTTGTATTTCTGTGGAGTCTGTAGTTATTTCTCCTCTTTCCTTTATGATTTTATTTATTCGAGTCCTCTCTCTTCTTTCCTCGCTAAGTCTGGTTAAGTGTTTTGTTTTTGTTTATCCTTTCAAAGAACTAGCTCTTGGTTTCATTGATCTTTGGTATTGTTTTTTTAGACTCTATTTCATTTATTTCCACTCTGATCATTTATTATTTCTTTCCTTCTATTCACTTTGGGCTTTGTTTGCTGTTTTTTTTTTCTAGTTCTTTTAATTGTAGGGTTAGATTATTTATTTGAACTTTTTCTTGGTTCTTGAGGTAGACCTGTATTGCTATGAATTTCCCTCTTAGGAATGCTTTCACTGTGTCCCATAAATTTTGAGTCGTTGTGTTTGTATTTTCATTTGTCTCTAGGTATCTTTTGATTTCTTCCTTGATCTCATTAATAACCCCTTCATTGTTTAATAGCATGTTTTTAGTCTCCATGTGTTTGTGTATTTTCCAGCTTTTTTCTTGTAGTTGATGTCTAGTTTCATAACATTTTGATGGGTGAAGATGGTTGATATCATTTCAATCTTCTTAAATTTATTGAAACTTGTTTTGTGTTCTAACATATGGACTATCCTGGAAAATGTTCCAGGTGTACTTGAGAAGAATGTATATTTTGCTGCTTTGGGGTGAAAAGCTTTGAAAATATCTATTAAATTCATCTGGTCTAGTGTGTCATTTAGGCCCTTTATTTCTTTGTTGATTTTTTGTCTAGAAGATCTTTCCATTGTTGTCAATGGGGTTTTTAGGTCTCCTACTATGAATGTATTAATGTTGGTCTCTCCTTTTATGTCAGTAAATAATTTCTTTATGTATGTAGGTGCTCTTATGTTGGGTGTGTATATGTTTACTAGGGTTACATCCTCTTTACTTATTAATCCCTTTATCATTATATAATGCCCTCCTTGTCTCTTAACTTAGACTTTGTTTTAAAGTCTACTTCGTCTGATATAAATATTGCTACTCCATCTCTTTTTTCATTTCCATTTGCATGAAATATCTTTTTCCACTCCGTGAGTGTCGTTTGATCTGAAGTTGGTCTCTTGTAGACAGCATATGCATGGGTCTTGTTTTCTTATCCATTCGGCTACCCTATGTCTTTTGATTAGAGCATTTAATCCATTTGCATTTAAAGTAATTATTGAAAGGCACATAGTTACTGCCATTTTACTATTCATATTTGTTATTTCTTTTGTCTTTTTTACCCTCTTTTTTTCTTTTCTTTTCTTTTTTTTTTTTTTACAGAAGTCCCTTTAACATGTCTTGTAATGCTGGCTTGTTGGTGATGAATTCTTTAAGCTATTTCCTGTGTGAGAAGCTCTTTATCTCACCTTTCGTTTTAATCAAAAGCCTTGCTGGGTAAAATATTCGTGGTTGTAGATTCCTGTTTTTTTTTGTTTGTTTTGTTTTGTTTTTATATAAATTTGAATATTTCTTGCCAGTCCTTTCTGGCCTTCGGAGTTTCTGTGGAAAAATTAGCAGACATTCTTATGTGGGTACCCTTGTGAGTAACTAGCTGACTTTCTCTTGCTGCTTTTAAGATTCTCTCTTTGTCTTTGACCTTTGGCATTTTAATTATGACATGTTTTGGTGTGGGTCTGCTTGAATTACTCTTGTTTTGGACTCCTTGTGATTCCTGAACTTGTATGTCTAATTCCTTGGCCAAGTTATGAAAGTTTTCTGTTATTATTTCTTCAAGTAGAGTCTCATTTCCTTGCTCTCTCTTCTCCTTCAGGTACTCCTATGATGCAGATATTGTTACACTTCATGTTGTCCCAGAGTTGTCTTAAACTATGCTCTTTATTTTTATTTTTATTTTTGTTGTTCTAATTGGATGTATTCTGCTACCTTGTCTTCCAGTTTGCTGATTTGATCTGCTTTGTCCAATCTACTGTTGAATCCTTCTAGTGTATTCTTCATTTCAGTTATTGTATTTTTCATTTCTGTCTGGTTCTTTTTTATGGTTTCTATGTCCTTTTTATTCTTACTATATCTCTGTTAAGGTTCTCATTGAGCTCATCTATTCTCCCCCTAAGTTTGTTGAGCATCCATATAACCATTATTTTGAACTATGTCTCTGGTAGTTTGCTTGCCTCCATTTCATTTAGGCTATTTTCTGGAGTTTTCTCCTGTTGTTTCATTTGTGGCATGTTTCTTTCTTCTCTCATTTTATTAGCTTATCTGTGTTAAATTCTATGTGTTAGGAATATTTGTTTTATCTCTCAGTCTTGGTCAGATAGCCTTACATGAAAGGTGTCCTGAGTGGCCCAGTGGCATACTTTCCCTGATCACCTGTGATGGGTGCTCTGGATGTGTTCTTTGTGTGTTGTGTGCAATCTTCTGTTGTAGCTAAGCCTTTTTTGGTGTCAGGATATCGGTGGATGGGATTAATGCTCAGGTTGACTAACTTTGGGAATTGGCTGTGCCCACAAAGTAAGAGTTTTTAGGTGGGGGCTGACTTTATTGAGTGTGATTTGCCCTAGCAGGCTTGTGCACTTGTTGAGACCACCCTTTGTGTGTACTGCTTATGGAACTAGTCAAGAGTTGGTCTGTTGTTGTCTAATACCAGCCTCTGTGTGCATTGGTTTTGTGGCCCCTTGCAAGGAGCTTCCCAGTAGGCCAAAGTCAGCCACTGACTTTGATTGCTCAGAGCTACCTGGTAGAAGCTATGAAGTATTCAGTAGATGGCTGCTGCCTATGCTGGAAGAGACAACGCTGTAGGCCACGGTCTGGTTATCCCCCGTACGTGGCATAGGGTTGTTTAGCAGAAAGGCCAGTTATCCTCAAGGCCTGACACTGTCAGTTGCCCATAAGTCTCTGAAACTGGAAGAGCCTCTGGGTGATATGCATGTTGGGTGGTGCAAGGACCCCGAGAATCTCCTGGATCTATGGAGCAAAATTTCCCCTGCCACTGTAGTGTCAGTTTACATGCCAGCATTGTCTCTGTCCTTCCCTCTACAAGTTTCCAGTTGTAGCAAAGCCAGCTGCTGCCCACCTCAGGCCTGCAAACACCCAAGCTCTCTTTAAGAATTATTGAAGTTCGTGGGCACGAGTTTGTGGCCTGCCACCCAAAGCTTCTCCTGGATGAATGGGCTTTGCCGTGGGCCACTTGAACTGAGTGTTGTTGTTTGCTGTTGAACTCATGACTCAAGGAAAGCACAGGATGACAATGGGTTTCCTGGTATCAGACTTGCTACAGGTAATTTGTGGCTTAGGTGGGGTGTCAACTCAGTGAGGCATGGTGCTATCAGGCCTATACAGCACCAGAGATGCTGCCAGCTCTGAGACTGCGGACTCCCACCAAAGTCAGTTACCAATGTGTGACCTATCATCATCTGTGATGGGTCCACAAATCCAAGCAATATTGTATCTCATGCTGGCAGCAGTGATCTTCCTGTATTACTTGAACTGCTCACTTCACTGGATGAAGACTGCTGACTATGCAGAATGAGCCACACCACAGGGCAGGGGCAGCTGCCTGTCAACGTGCTGAGGGCACTTTGTAGACTGGATGAGGTAGGATCTCAGGGAGTCAGGGGCCATCAGGCCCATACAGTCTCAGTTTTTTGAAACTTCAGTGTCTGCGTAGTAGTCATAGATCATAGGGAGACAAGCTGCTGTCTGGGATGGTCCCACAGACCACTTAGATCCTCCCAAGAGATATTTCAGCTCATACAGGGAGCAGTGGTCTGCTCACAACTGTTTTCTCCGAAGTGCACTCACTGTGCTAAATAAATCTGTTGCCTTCGCAGACTACAAAATCTCAGAGAAGGGCAGGGCGGTGGAGGCTGCCTGTAAATGGGCTGTAGGTTGTGGCTGGGGTAAAGTGGGATCTCAGGAAGATAACGGTTGTCAGGCCAATACAGCCTCAGTTTTGCTGCACTGTGCCTGTGTGTTCCTGCTGTAGTCACAGATCATAGTGAGAACAGCTGCAGTCTGGGGCAGTCTCACAGAACCCTGTGATCCTTCCATGTGATACTGCAGCTCTTGCAGGCAGCAGAGGTCTGACTGCAACTGATTTCCCTGTAATGCCCACACTGTTGCCTGTGTGGATTGGGAGACCTGGAGGGAGAGGTGGTGTGGTGGCAGTTGTCTGTCATCTGTCCACCTGGGCATATTGTGGGTTGGGTGGGGCATGGCCTCAGGGAGACAATGGCTCTCAGGTCAATACAGCCTCAGTCTTGCTGCAACTTTGGTAATTGTTTGCATGTTCCCACAGAAGTCACAGATCACAGCATGACCAGCTGCTATCTGGGACTGGCTCACAGATCCCCAAGATCTGCCCAAATTCATGTTGGTAGCCAAGATCTGCCTGAAATGGTATCGGAAATGTGCACTCACAGCGCTGGCTGCCTGCTGATAATGTTTGGCCCTGAATAGGTGCCAGGTGTGGCAGCCGCTCAGCAACAAAAGTCCCAGGCAATCTGCCGGTTAGGTGGGGTGGGCTGTCTCAGGCCAGCACTTCTGTATTGGCCACATGGGAGGGATCTGCACAGGCAAGCTGGTGGGGTCTATAGATTGCCCCAAAGGGGGCCCTGAGTTAGGCTCAATGGCAACTGCATGTCCAGCCCTCATTCTTGTGCCAGGTAATGCAGTCTTGTTCCCCATATGAATCTTGAGCAAGCCTCTGATCCACCACTGGTGCCCCAGGTGAGTGTCCACAGGTGAGAGAGCCTGTGCTTGGGCCCTCTAAAGAGTGTCTAGGATTCCAGTCTACTTCTGTCTCACCCAGACAGCCAGAATCTCCTCTGATTTTACAGTCAGAGTTTTTGGGAACTCCTCTTCCCTGGGCTAGGATCCTGGGCTGGGGAGCCCTCAAATAAGGCTAGGACCCCTCTCTCCTTGAGGGGAGGCTCTGTAGCCTTGCTCTCCTTCCTGGTGTTCCTCTACCATCCAAAAGTGCGGGGCTGGCCGATTAGTGACTTTGCCCCTCCTACTAGCTTTGATGTGGTTCCTTCTTTATATTATCAGACGTATGTGCTATGATCAGCTGGACTTCAAGTGAATCTTCACATTGATTATTTTATAGTTTGGTTGTAATTTCAATGCAGACCTGAGAGAACTCTGCTTTTACCTAGTTCGCCATCTTCCTCCAATCCACAAATATGTATTGTTTTAAATTGTTAAATCTGTGCTAATTTCTTATACAGCAATAGACAACTAATAAGGAGCTCTACAGTTTTTATGTGTCTATCTCCACACTAAATTAGAAATTTGGAGTTTGTATTTATGGGGCAGTATCTTATTCATGTTTTACTTCTGGCATTTAGTATTATTCTGATACATATTATTTACTCAGTAAATGTTTACTGAATGAATTTTCTTGGGTACTAAATTAAGTAGTTTGAAACTGAAGTTTATACATGTTATGATCTATTTAACTTTTCTAATACAGAAGTTTTTAGAACTTTAAAAAGAACACAGATTTTAATCTACACTACTATTTCGAGACAGCATCTGGGGTGTGTCAAGCTTGTTAGGCTAGGATTTAGGAGATCTATATTCTAGTTCCAGATCTGCAATAAATAGCTGTGTTACCAAAAAAAATGACTTTTCCAGCTGCGTGACTTCTTTGGATCTCAAATTCTTCATTTATAACGGAAAAAGGCCAGACTGTGAGATCTTAAAGACCTTAACAATCTATGATTATAAGTAGTTTAACCTCTCTAAGGTTCAGGTCTCCCAGTTAACAAAAAGTGGTCAGAAAAACTGCCCTACCTTCCTTAGGTGGTTGTGAGATTGAAATCAAATTAGATAATAAATATGAAAACGTAATAAAATAGAAATTATTGTTATGACAATCTTACAATTTCATAAAACCTACTCATGAGGTGACAGAAAGGTGAAGACAGTATTTTTAAACAAACTTACCTACAGTAAAAGAAAATACAGTACAGTCAGGACACTCTGCTGAATAATTCTTAAAACTATCACAATTCTACCAAAAAAATATATTGAAAAAACTTTCCATTGATTCAAATTTGAACTCGAGCTTTTAAACACAGGCTTATGCTGTCAAATTAGAATTTTGGTCGTGTTGGATTATGATTTAATTTCATTTATTTATTTTTATTATTTTTTTATTTTTTCTTGCCTACAGCACCTGGTCTTCCTAGGTGGTCTCCCATCCAAGTACTAACCAGGCCTGACACTGCTTAGCTTCTGAGATCAGATGGGATCAGACTTGTTCAGGGTGGCATGGCCATAAACAGATTATGATTTTAATTTAAATAATGAAATATGTAACTTATAACTTTAAGAGTTGAAGGCTTTAATAGCCACTGCTTAGCAACCAGGCCTTCTTGCCTAAACATGTATTTTTAGGAAAGTCATTACTAAGTGATAGGACAGAAAACACTATTCAGAAGAGAGCTAGAGTTGAAAATACCTGTATTTTTTTTTAAGTCAATAAAGTTTACCTCATGGAAAGAACATCTACAAATATCAAAAAAAATATTTGTAAACTCGAGATATTTTTATAACTAGGTTAAAAGGAGTTAGTTATTCTATTATTTAAAAAATATTTTTAGTTCTTATGATCATATTGAACAAATTTAATTTTGGTATATAAAACACCTCAGTATTATACTTAGAATTTTACTATGCACTGATATTGATATTTTTGAAAATTTCAATCACTGTTGACTTGTTTCCTAAAAGACTTAAAATTTTAGTATTTTTATTTTAGTAAAATATACACAACAAAAATTACTATTTTAATTTTTTATAAGTTTGCAGTTCACTCGCATTAAGTACATTCACATTGTTGTGCAACCCACCACTACCCATTTCCAGAACTTTTTCATCATCTCATCTTGAAACTCTTTATCCATTAAACTAAAGGTCCCCATTCTTCTCTTCTTCAACCCTTAGTAGCCACTGTTTTACTTTCTGCCCCTATGAATTTGACTATTTTAAGTGTATTGCATAAGTGGAATCATCCATTTGTTGTTTTGGATCTGGCTGATTTTACTTAAGCTTACTTTCTTCAAAGTGCATCCATGCTGTAACATGTTTCTAGGTTTCATGCCATTTTAAAATGTATACTTTTTTAAAAATAAAAATTGTGTATATTTAAGGTATACAGCATGATTATTTGATCTACATTAGCATAGTAAAATGATTACTATGTCAAGCTAATTAACATATCATCTCACACAGTCACCATTTTTTTGTGATATAATCACCTAGAATATGTTTTTGTACTGAATTTCCATATTCAACACAGTATTATTAACTATAGTCATCATTCCTGTACATTAGTTTGCTAGGCTTACTGATCCTACATAACTAGAGCTTTGTACCCTTTGACCATCATCTTTTCATATCCTGCAACCTGCTGAGCCCCTAGTAACCACCATTATAATCTTCACTTCTATGAGTTCTATCTTAAATTGTAGATTCTACATATAAGTGAGATCATATAGTACTTAACTTTCTCTGCATTATTTTGCTTAGCATAATGTCCTCTGAGTTCACCCATGTTGTCATAAATGGCAGGATTTCCTTGTTTCTCATGGCTGAATTATATTTACACACACACATATTTATAGCCAACATATGGAAACAAATCATGTTCGTCAACAGACGAATGGATAAAGATTATACATACTCATTTAACATACATAGTCATTTTATATATATGTATATGTGTGTATGTTTGTGTGTATATATATGTATATGTATGTGTGTGTGTGTGTGTGT